>NC_090652.1:177939867-178038751 GCF_040937935.1 Hyperolius riggenbachi | reverse complement strand
GGGAGCAAACTGCAAATCGGAATCGGATGTAAAAACTGATTAAAAAGCGAAATCTGAATCGGAATCACTTCCAGTGTGCAAGAGGCCTAAGGGGGATTCTCGGGGCTTTCTTTGTTTTCAACAGCATTTCCTGAACAACAGTTGCAAAATCTAACTGACATAATAGTGTGCAAGTGATTAGGGAGGCCGGCTGGTATCTTGCTATTTTGGCAGTAAAACTGCTGATCAGGAAATGCTGTTGAAAACAAAGAAAGCCCTGAGAATCCCCCTTAAAAAGATGGACTGGCCCAAAACCTGTCATCTGTCACATTTTTTATCTGCCTACTTTTTTCGCTAAAGAACCCCTTTAAGATGTCAATAAACTTCTTCCATCCCATCCAAAGGTCCTTATTTTGTTCTTCTCTGCCTTTAATAACTTGCATCAACTCCTTGTTATCCGATGTCTCCTAATCAAGATATGTGCTGCATTTATTAGGTGTCTACTAAGTGACTTTTCATATGCCTTCAGACTACATGAGGTGTAATGTAATGGATACAGAATTGGATCCTCTGAGGGTTCGTACCGATATTTTTTTTTTTAATATAATAGTTTATGCCATCCCAAAAACGGTCTTATTCTCTTACAATTCCAGAAAATATTTAGCACGATCCCTGCCTCCTTTTGGAATTTTCAGCACCCTGGATCTGAGTCTGGAAACATCTAACTTAGCTTAGTTGGTGTGTAATACCATTGAGTTATCTTGAACCCAGATTCCTGGATTCTCGTTGAAATTGAAGCATTTAGTGACATCGCTAAAATCTTATTTAACTGTGAATCTTATACGGCTCTCTCCAAGTCCTTCTCCCAGCGAGATCTATATATAGTTATTAGTTCCTCTGCTTGTCTCAAGCAAATATTTGGGACAGGGCCCTCTCAGACCTCACTACCCCGTTACAGAGTTTTTTTTAAAAGTGTGAAACCTCCCTATTAAACTCCAGTTTCTTCTCTTTCAAGGATAGGAAATATGTAAACTTTATCAAACTCCACATATCAGTTTTAGGGCACTGGATTTTTCCCGCTACCGCCCCCGTCTTCCACTTTCCACTTACTAGGAGTGTCCTCACTTGGATTGCAACTTGACCTCTCCACTGTAAATATTGTCTATTATTTTGCCCTGGTGGGAATGCTGGATTATCAAAACTAAGCATTAAAAGGGAATGGATGTGGAGAAAGCTCTGCACTTAGCCGCGGTTTGTCCCATACTACTACTGTGTGATTACTCAATGGACTTATAGATGTCACACAACCAGAGGAGCGAGACAACCATTGGATATTTTCAAGAAGTATATTCAACATACTCTGTCAAGCAATACCCATTGTTTAAAGCTGGAATGCCTATGCCAGTCAATAATTCTATTGACACTGTGGCTATATAGTACAGTTCAGGTTCTGGAACTGCTAGGCCTCCCCTCTCTTTGGATTGCACCATTGCTTCAAATCTAATTCATGGGGGTTACGCATCCCAAATAAATTCTCTAAATGCCCTCCTCAGATCATTAATAAGGCGTCAGGGACTGGTACTGCTAAGGTTTGAAAAAGATACAAAAGACGAGGCATCACGTCCATCTTCAGAACATTTATTCTTTCCATCCACAAAAACCTCAATTTGTGCAAAGTTGCCAAGTCCTCCTTTACTACACTGTTCAACTGCACATAGTTCAATGTCACTAAATTTGCTAGTTTAGTAGTTAATTTGACCCCCATATAGGAACAAAGCTCTTTGCTCCCACCTGAAAGGGAAGTTCTTTTGTATGTCTACAATCTCCTCCGCACAGACATTCCCATTGCCTCACACTTTTCCGAATTATTTTAAAGTTCGTCATTGTGCTATATTTCTTAAATTCCTTCAAGAGGTTAGGTAGTGCTATCTAATGATTTGTGATATAAAACAGAATGCAATATGCATAAGCAGCAATCTTATATTCCTTGTCTCCCATTTTTAGCCTTGTAATATCCTCATTCTTTCTTATCCACCTCAGAAATGGTTCCAAGTTGAGAGTGAATAACAGCGGTGAGAGTAGGCACCCCTGCCTATTGCCATTTGCTATTACGAAGGGCTCAGAGATGGCAGCATTCACCCTCGCTTTTGGATGTACAAATAAGGCCAGTCATTTTCCTCATCCTCTCCCCCAGACCTATATGTGCAACATAGCCCGTATGAAGTCCTAGTCAACCCTGTCGAACGCCTTCTCTGTGTCGGTCGACAGGAGCACCGAGCACGTATTATCTCTGGGTCCTCTATTATTCATAAATCCCACTTGATTTAGATATATCAGGTCTTAACAATGAGAAGACAATCGAGCTGCTGTGATTTTTGCAAAAAGTTTTATATCTACATTCAGTAGAGAAATTGGTCTATGGCTGGAGTAAGACAATGGATCTTTTCTTGTTTTAAGGATTAACCTCCTGAGCGTTCTGGACAAGCTGAGCTCGTCCAGAGACACTGGAGGGTGCCGCTCAGGCCCTGCTGGGCCGATTTTCTCCAAATAAAAAGGAGCACACGCAGCCGGCACTTTGCCAGCCGCGTGTGCTACCTGATCCCCGCCACAGGGCGGCGTTGCGCCGCGTGCAGCGGTGAAAGAGGGTCCCCCCAGCCGCCCGAGCCCAGCGCAGCCGGACCAAACAGTTCCGGCCAGCGCTAAGGGCTGCATCGGAGGCGGCTGACGTCCATGACGTCACTCCGTTCGTCGCCATGGCGACGAGGAAAGCAAAACAAGAAGGGCCGCTCATCGCGGCCCTTGTTACTTCTGATCGCCGGAGGCGATCAGAAGTGTGGATTAGGAGCGCCCTCTAGTGGGCTTTCATGCAGCCAACTTTCAGTTGGCTGCATGAAATAGTTTTTTTTTATTAAAAAAAAACCGTCCGGTCGCCAGCCTGGCGATCTTAATAGAACGCCAGGCAGGTTAATGTGATGTGTGATTCCAAAGATTCTCTACTGAACTTCGACTGACTGCACAGTCACTGCCATAAATAAAAATGTATTGCTTTTATAATAATCTACAGTAAAGCCATTCGGTTTTGGTGCCTTACTCTTGGGTGTCTGTACAATTGCCTAGCAAAAATTTCCCAGTGTGATTGTTTCTTCCATTTGTTTCTGCTGCCTCTTGAGAGATTTTAGGCATACCTGATACTCTTATATAACCCAATATCTGTCCCTACTTATTCCTTTGTGCCCCCCCCCCCCCATCATCTATAAAGCTCTTCATAATACCTCTACAACCATGATTGATTCACTTCTATGACGTTTACCATTCTGAGTGTCATTCATTTGTGGAATATAATTTGCAGTTTGCTGGGTATTCAGTGTTCTCGCCAGCATCCAACCTCCTTTATACCCATACTCCTAAAAGGATTGACTGCACCTCTGGGCCCTATAATTTCCGTAGCAAACAATAGAGTTTTAAGTTTCTCTCTGTCTACCAACATTTCTCCCAGGACAGTACTCGAGAAAGAGCCCTTATGTTGCATCTCCAGCTTACTTATCCTAGCTAGTTGATCCGTCAAATGTTTTTTCTCTGTCCTTTTTAAAGAGAACCAGAGACAAAGCACCCTCCTGTATTTTACTACATTTATCAGTGGGAACATGACAGTAAATACCTACCCTGCTTTTAGTTTAATCCTTCTCTGCTTAATCTGCTCGTTATCAGCTCTGATAAGAATCCCCAACTGAGCATTCAGTCTAGGTTTGACCTGGAATCATTACAGCTGAGTCAGTCTTCTGTGAAGTCTTTTCAAGCCCAAGCCCACCCCTCCTGGCTCTGCTTTAATGCTTTGCATACTCAGAGCTCTGATGACATGGGAGGGGCTGCTCTGCTGAGAAAGAAGATCTGAAACAATAGACAAGTGTGGCTGCTGTGTGATCTGTGAGCACTGTGCAGTCATCATTATTATCTGTGTAGTTTCATTCCTTTGAGAGACACTTCCTACAGGCAGCCACACAGCATACCAAAATAATAAAGTTGAAAGCACACAGATGAAAGGCTGCAGCAGCAGCCCTGCTTGTCTATGGTTTCATAGAACCTAGACAGCACATCCAGAACAACTCATAACCTGGAAGCAGAAGGGATATGAGCCGGCAGCAATATTGGATTTTTCCTTGAGCAATAAATGGATAAAAAACACTCAAAAAGGCATACCAGAGAAGCGAAATTATCTATCTAAGCTATCGAATGATATGTTTTTGTGTGAAACGTTCATCTCTGGTTCCCTTTAGGTCTACTACCCTCACGTATTAAATTAACTCTGATAACGCACCCATGTGCTTCCCACATCATAATTGGAAAAACATCAGCTGCATTATTTAAAGGGAAGGTTCAAGCAAAATAAAAAAAATTAGTTTCACTTACCTGGGGCTTTTACCAGCCCCATGCAGCCATCTTGTGCCCTCGTAGTCACTCACTGCTGCTCCAGTCCCCCGCTGGCAGCTTGCCGACCTCGGAGGTTGGCGGGCCACATTGCGTACATTTTTACGCATTCCCGCTAGTGCAGGAACATTAACACATACATTTTATGCATTACTGGTTCTATGCGTAAATTTTTACGCATTGAACCATTAATGCGTAAAAACGTATGTGTTAATGTTCCTGCACTAGCGGGAATGCGTAAAAATGTACGCAATGCAGCCCGCCGACCTCCGAGGTCGACAAGCTGCCAGCGGGGGACTGGAGCAGCAGTGAGTGACTACGAGGGCACAGGATGGCTGCATGGGGCTGGTAGAAGCCCCAGGTAAGTGAAACTCATTTTTTTATTTTGCTTGGACATTCCCTTTAACTCAAAATAGTTCTGTATTTCTCCTATAATGTTCTTTGAGATCTCTTCATTCTGCATCAGAGAGTTATTAAGTCTCCAAAATAAGAGGCTTTTTATTATGCTCCCTTAGGCTCATCTTAATTGTCACCAGGAAATGGTCAGATAAAAGTGGCCGCACCAATTTTAGGTGAGAAGACGTTGTGAGATGTCAGCAAGTAATCAAGGCGAGAATATGAATATGAATTATGTGAAAATTATTAATAGGTGTAACATTTTTTGGTGGGGTGCTGGAAGCACCAGATATCTATTAGCCATCTCCTTACTATGAGTCTTTTGGCCTTTCTAATTGAGGCAAACTTAACACTGCTTTTTCCGCTGAGTCCAGGCCTGGATCCATTACTTGATTAAAATTTCCTACAACCGGGGTGTGTGGCCTGGCACCATGGTTGACGGTTGCCTGACTCCTTAGCTCCAGCTCTCACTGCTTTTCCTAAGGCCTACACCGCCGCTGCTATCTGCATCTGGGCTTGAAGAGGCTCCAAACAGGCTTCCCACACTTTCTACCACCAGCCTGCAACTTCTGAGCAAGATCCGCAGACCAAGCTGGACTACCGCGCCAGAGGCCTTTTGTTTTTTGGGGAGGCTATTACGTGAGTCCCCGGCTTATTTTTTGCAGGCACACCCATGGACCATCCCTAAACCACTGTCAGTCACCCTGGATCCTTCCTGATGCTGACGTCACTTGCAGGCACACATTTTCTGCTTCCAGACTTTCTTTGTGGGGGTGAGTTGTTCTGTTAAGGGGGTTTGGATTCTTGAACTTCCCTCATTCCTAGGCTTCCTAATGCTATTGACTTGTTTGCTCTGCCAGCCCCCCTCTGCTATCTCTATTTTACTGCCTTAAAGTGACATGTTGCTCTGCTTAGTAAATTTACTTTATCTCTGTCTACGGAGTTATCAAAGCTTGGTGAAATCGCCTCTCTTGGTGACTGCACCAATGATCTCGAAATCAAAATCGACCAGTTAGTGGATTATGTCAATGCCTTGGAAGAGAAAAACGCAGTTTTGAAAACAGACTTGCGCTCTTCAAACTACAACCGGAGGATCAAGAGAAACGAGATAGGCGTCAATATATATGTCTCACGGGTATTCCTGAAACAATTTTGCATGCTGACCTCCCTAAATATCTTCCTGAACTCTTCCAACAATTGCCCCTATACCCCAGCACGGAGCTAAACCTAGAGATGTCGTAAGTTTTCATTATTATGATGATAGTAAAGAGGCGCTGGCGAAGGCGGCGAGGAAATTTGAACATCTGGACTTTAATGGGGCCCATATTCAAGTATTTAATGAAACTGCTATTGCTACCCTCCAGAAGAGTTGTTCCTTGCAACCGGTGACTTTTATTCTTCAGACGCAAAAAAATGTGTATCGTTGTGGCTTCCCATTGTAATTGCAAGTCTGCAAAAAGGTTATGCTTCAATTTATGAGAGTAATTTCTGAGGCGGATAAATTCCTGGATAATTTAGGTCTTCCCTCCCCTTTCAAAGCTTTACCAATCATTGTCTTCTCAGAAATATGCAATATCTCCTCAGAAGGAATGGACGGATCTTCCTTCTTAAATACCCAGGGTGTCCAGACATACATCATCTCATCAACTTGCCATGGATACTTGAAGTGTTCTTTTTGTTGTACAGTTTATGTGTTACTTGGAGCCTGCTTTTTGCATTGCTTGCTCTGGGCGGGAGTTGAGCACCTCTACTCGATGCTAGTCATATCTCCAACTATGGGACGTTAGCTCTGGAACCCTTTACTCTGGTGAAGACTACAACCAGAGTCATATTTTTCACATTTCAATGGCTGTTTCATGACATGCAAAGTTTTTCTTTTGCTATGATTGTTTCAGTATTTGTCTGTCTTTTGGATGTTTATGGTTATTTTTTTTGCTTGACCTTTGGTTTGACATTACAATATCGTGCTGTCCCCACTCCATTACACTTGGGCTATTTATGTATAACAGGTTTTTATGCCAATATTCCTGCTCATAATTGCACGTTTATTCCATTATGGTGAAACTAGTATCATAATTGGAAGGGGCTAAATTCTAACAAGAAATAGTATACAAGAGTATCTCCCAAGCAATTTCGTAAATCGGAGGCCGACAATTTTAGTCCAGTAAACTCATTTTAAGCAGGGTGGTTCCCCCTCCTTTGCCGCTAAACATTTTCCTACGCATTAACGGCTAGCAGTCCTATTGGCAAGGGAGGAGTAGCTATACTGTTTAAACGTGACTTAAAATTGAAGTTTTATCTTCCAAACTTGACCTTAAGGGCAGGTACATTATTTTAAAATTATCATGGGTGAGTTAACGTTTGTTCTTATTAATCTCTATGCCGCCAATGACCGACAAGTGGCCTTTATTTCAAGAGTTCTTGCTCTATGGCAAGATATGGAGTGCGCATAACTGTCATAGTTGGAGGAGGTTTTAAGATTATTCATTCTCCTGGCCTAGGTTAGCTGTCACTCAATAAATCAGAGGCTTCATCGAGTATTCAATTGGCTGGGTCATTTCGTTAAAGTGGATCCGAGATGAACTTTTACTCATTGCATAATTGTGTTCCTTTCCTATTGTTTATAGGGTATTCCTCAAGCCAAACACTTTTTTGTTTTTGTTTTAATACTCTAATTCCCTATAAACTACACAAGCCACGCCCACAGGTTTTCAGAGAGCCAAGGCACTTTCAGACAGTAGCAAGGGCTCATGGGAGCTCAGTCTGGGCAGGAGGGGGGGGGAGGTATTACTAGCCAGAGATTTCAGAGGCAGAGGGGAGGAGGGAGGAGGAGGGGGGGATTAGGTTTTTTTCCTCAAGATGCAGATAAGCCTGCCTCTGTGTAATGTTTACAAACAACATGGCTGCTGTCATTGTATCACAGGAATAATCAATCATATTCTGTTAAAGCTATTTGCAGCTAGATTTGCTGTGTTAACCTTTAGTGTCAAACTTTAGGTAACATATATAGACAAGTTACTTGTTATAGTTAGTTTTTCATCTCGGATCCGCTTTAAGTGAAAGTTATTGCACATCACCTTTTAGATGCAGTTCAGATTGCTCTGTCAAGTCAGAAGAGATGTACCTTCTCCTCCCCTGCACATCAGACCCATACTAGAATAGACTACTTTTTGGTGCCTGCTCCCATTCTCAGATGTATGATCATAGTGGACATACATGATATTACTTGGTCAGATCATGCCTCATCTCACTCCAAATTTCTACATCTTTGATGAAGAAGAAAACTTTTCATTGGCGACTTGATGAGTTCCTTGTGCAAAATAAGGAAACTAGATGGGCCCTGCAATCCACACTGCAAAAAGTTTTTTTTATAATTGTATGGGGGCTCTGTAGAAAAGCTCTTCACTTTTTGGGAAGCCCAAAAGTCCTGCATTAGGGGTCAGTGCATCGCTTTCGTCTCTAATGAGAAAAAAACAACGGTGTCTTCGAAGCAAGGCATTGATCTCTGGTATTGGCAAAGTAGAGTCTGATCATGCTCATAGTTATTTGGGTTAAAAAAAAAACATACGTCCATCGAGTTCAACCAGAGAATAAAGTACAACACCAGCCTGCTCCCTCACATATCCCTGTTGATCCAGAGGAAGGCGAAAAACCCTTACAAGGCATGGTCCAATTAGCCCCAAAAGGGAAAAAAATTCCTTCCTGACTCCAGATGGCAATCAGATAAAATCCCTGGATCAGCATCATTCGGCATTATCTAGTAATTGTAGCCATGGATGTCTTTCAACACAAGGAAAGCATCTAAGCACCCTTTAAATGCAGGTATACAGTTTGCCATAACTACTTCCTGTGGCAATGCATTCCACATCTTAATCACTCTTACTGTAAAGAACACTTTCCTAAATAAATGGCTAAAACGTTTTTCCTCCATGCGCAGATCATGTCCTCTAGTCCTTTGAGAAGGCCTAGGGACGAAAAGCTCATCCGACAAGCTATTATATAGCCCTCTGATGTATTTATAAATGTTAATTAGATCCCCTCTAAGGCGTCTTTTCTCTAGACTAAATAAACCCAGTTTATCTAACCTTTCTTGGTAAGTGAGACCTTTCATCCCACGTATCAATTTTGTTGCTCGTCTCTGCACCTGCTCTAAAACTGCAATATCTTTTTTGTAATGTGGTGCCCAGAACTGAATTCCATATTCCAGATGTGGCCTTACTAGAGAGTTAACCCCCTTGCCGGTTATCCCGAGCTCAGCTCGGGGTAACCTGCGCAGGAGGATTTCTCAGGCCCCGCTGGGCCGATTTCTATCAAATAAAAAGCAGCACACGCAGCCGGCACTTTGCCAGCCGCGTGTGCTACCTGATTGCCGCCGCAGCGCGGCGATCCGCCGCGTGCAGCGGCGAAAGAGGGTCCCCCCCAGCCGCCCGAGCCCAGCGCAGCCGGAACAAACAGTTCCGGCCAGCGCTAAGGGCTGGATCGGAGGCGGCAGACGTCAGGACGTCGGCTGACGTCCATGACGTCACTCCGCTCGTCGCCATGGCGACGAGGAAAGCGAAACAAGGAAGGCCGCTCATTGTGGCCTTCCTTGTTACTTTTGATCGCCGGAGGCGATCGAAAGTGTGGATCCGGAGCGCATGAAATAGTTTTTTTTTTAATTTAAAAAAAACCCTCCCGCAGCCTCCCTGGCGATTTTAATAGAACGCCAGGGAGGTTAAACAGGGGGAATATTATGCTAGCAACTCGAGTTTTTATTTCCCTTTTAATGCATCCCAAAATTTTGTTAGCTTTAGCTGCAGCGGCTTGGCATTGAGTGCGATTATTTAACTTGTTGTCGATGAGTACTCCTAAGTCCTTCTCCAAGTTTGATGTCCCCAACTGTATCCCATTTATTTTGTATGGTGCTAGACCATTGGTACGACCAAAATGCATGACTTTACATTTTTCAACATTGAATTTGATCTGCCATTTATGTGCCCATATAGCCAGCCTTTCCAGATCCTGTTGCAATATGTCCCTATCTTCCTGAGGGCCGGTTCACACGGGCGGCAGGCAGCGTTGGGGCGGCCAGGAAGTTGCGTCGTCCTGTGACGTCTCGTTCGGTGGCGGCAGTACGGAGATCATCGGCGTTTCTCGTCCCCGCAGGGGGACATGAAGCCGCGACGGCTAGCCGTCCCTGGACGTTGCATGCGGCTTCTAGGGACGGCCGAAACGATGCGTTAAATCGGGATCAGAACGCCGCGTTTATGCAATCGACGGTAATCGACGGTAACCGCGCAATGCTAAACGCTCCCATTCACTTGAATGGGAGAGTTTAGCCGATGGGTCCCGAACGCTTGACGGTAGACGCCGCCAAGCGTCCGTGTGAACCGCCCTGAGAGTTGATGATTCTGCACAATTTTGTATCATCTGCAAAAATAGCAACATTGCTCACTACTGAATCTACTAGATCATTAATAAATAAATTGAAGAGCACTGGACCCAGTACAGACCCCTGTGGGACCCCACTGCTAACAGTCTACCATTTGGAGTATGATCCATTGCCCACAACTCTGTCCATTAGCCAGTTCCCTATCCATGCACACAGACTCTTCCCCAGTCCTTGCAGCCTCAACTTTTGCACCAGACGTTTGAGGGGAACCATGTCGAAGGCCTTTGCAAAGTCCAAGTATATCACATCTACAGCATTCCCAATATCCACATTAACGTTCACTACCTCATAAAAGGTGAGCATGTTAGTCAAACAGGACCTGTCTTTAGTAAACCCATGTTGATGCTGAGAAATAAGATTGTTTTCTACTATAAAGTCATGTATAGTATCTCTTAGTAACCCCTCAAATAGTTTGCATACAACTGATGTTAAGCTTACAGCTCTATAATTTCCTGGATCTGATTTTTTGCCCTTCTTAAAGGGATCCAAGCAGCTCTTGGCTTCAAATAGCTGCAAGGGCTGACATTGTTCAGAAGCTCAACCCCTGCTGTTTTACAAGTGCTGTTATCCAGGCTAGGTGTGACATTCTTCAACTGTAACTGATGTTTTCTGTTTGAAGTACAATGGGGGTTTGTTTGTGGTCAATTAAGTCTAAAGAGGTAATTTCTTATCTGTTTTCACCATCTCCTGCTCAGGGACCGCAGGTCCTTTGCGGTCGGACAAAGTGGCTAATTTAACTCTTAGATGTAAAAAAAATGAGGTAAAATTAAAGTTTTTTTTAATAATAAACCACGTTTTTAGAATGCATTTTTTATTTGCTATAGGGCTGCCCTGGGTGTTAAAAATGATGCTCGGTTCACTTTAAATAATGGGAAAACGTGGGCTGTACGCCAATCCACTGGGACTCTTCCAGTTGAAAAAGAGTCACAAAAGATAAGATAAAGGGGTTTATCTATAACTGAACTTAATTCCCTTAGGACCCGAGGATGCATGCCAACCCGGGCCAGGTGCCTTGTCCATTTTTCATTTATTTAGTCTTGCCTTCACTTCTTCCTGCGTTAAGTATTGAATATTACAGTTGGAAGATTGAGACTCTTCTGCCTCTGTAATTTGCAACAGTGATGTTTCCCTTGTGAAGACAGAAGCAAAGAAAGCATTTAAAAACTCTGCCTTACCTTGGTCATCCACCATTGAGTTCCCCCCCCTCATCCTTTAAGTCCAATACAGTCAACCTTTCTTTTTTTTTTTAGAGTTGATGTACTTGTAAAACTTTTTTGGGTTAGATTTGATATCCCTAGCGATTTGAATTTCAGCTTCAATCTTTGCCAGCCTAATTTCTTTTTTACAATTTTTATTGCACTCCCTATAATTGTTTAATGCAGCCACGGTCCCCTCCTGTTTTAGGACCTTATAGGCTTTCTTTTTCTTCTTAATTTTATCTCTAACCTTTCTATTCATCCATAGAGGCCTCTTTTTTATTCCTAGATAAGCTCCTTCGATTTATTTATTGAGACAATTGAATTATTTGCAAAATGAGTTAAAAGATATACAGACCACTCAGGTAAATAAATCTCTATTGTGGTCACGACAATGTTTTTATGAGAAAGCTAATAAGCCCCATACTCTCATGGCTAAAATGTTTAGGGGCAACGCACCATCACTTATACCTGATAAAATTATACCATCTGGTGGTAAGCCCCCTTATGACCCCCAAAACATTGCTGATGAATTTAGTAACTTTTAAAAAGACCTTTATTCTTGTCTAGATAAAGGGAGACACCCTGTATTTGATGCCACTAAATTAGATCAGATTTTAGCTTAATGCAAATTACCAAAGCTTCAGCAGGAAGATCTGGTCTTTTAAATGCCCCCATAAAAGTAGAAAAGTTGTTGAAAACCCTTAAATCATTACCGTTACACAAAGCCCCAGGCCCAGGTCCCCAGGCCTTATGGATATTTATTATAAAACTTTCAAAGATGTGTTGGCCCTATATATGGTTAGACTATTTAATAACTTGATGGATGTTCAGATTGTCCACAGTATTTTGGTCATTCTTTTATCAGTGATATTTTGAAGCCAGGCAAAGATGAATCAATCCTTCCAGATTTAAACTGATAAAGATCAAGTCAGTTTTACATATTTTAGCAAGCTGAAAATAATACCAGATGTACATTTTCCCTTATTCACTCTTTGAATTATATTAAGAAGCCGGCCTTCGTGCTTTGTTTAAATTAAGGCCTTCGATAGGTTGAATTGGCCATATATGTTCTCCCAGCTGAAGCATTTGGATTTTTCAGGTTCTTTTTTAACGGCCCTTTCTTTTTTGTACTCCGCACCAACGGCTCAAATTAAAATGTCATCTGTTACTTCTGTCCCTTTCCAAATTAAAAACGGTACTAGGCAAGGCTGCCCCCTACCCCCTCTACTATTTGTCTTATGCATTGAGCCATTGGCCTCAGATATTCGTGATTCACCAGATATTTCAGGTATACATGTGGGGTAAAACATTTTAAGTTCTCTAAACCTAGCTAAACTCAACCTAAACATAGTTACATAGTTACATAGTTATTTTGGCTGAAAAAAGACATACGTCCATCGAGTTCAACCAGTACAAAGTACAACTCCAGCCCGTCCCCCACATACCCCTGTTGATCCAGAGGAAGGCGAAAAAAACCCCACCAGGCATGGTCCAATTAGCCCCAAATGGGAAAAATTCCTTCCTGACTCCAGATGGCAATCAGATAAAATCCCTGGATCAACATCATTAGGCATAACCTAGTAATTGTAGCCATGGATGTCTTTCAACGCAAGGAAAGCATCTAAGCCCCCTTTAAATGCAGGTATAGAGTTTGCCATAACGACTTCCTGTGGCAATGCATTCCACATCTTAACCACTCTTACTGTAAAGAACCCTTTCCTAAATAAATGGCTAAAACGTTTTTCCCCCATGCGCAGCTCATGTCCTCTAGTCCTTTGAGAAGGCCTAGGGACAAAAAGCTCATCCGCCAAGCTATTATATTGCCCTCTAATGTATTTATACATGTTAATTAGATCTCCTCTAAGGCGTCTTTTCTCTAGACTAAATAAACCCAGTTTATCTAACCTTTCTTGGTAAGCGAGACCTTCCATCCCACGTATCAATTTTGTAGCTCGTCTCTGCACCTGCTCTAAAACTGCAATATCTTTTTTGTAATGTGGTGCCCAGAACTGAATTCCATATTCCAGATGTGGCCTTACTAGAGAGTTAAACAGGGGCAATATTATGCTAGCATCTCGAGTTTTTATTTCCCTTTTAATGCATCCCAAAATTTTGTTCGCTTTAGCTGCAGCGGCTTGGCATTGAGTACGATTATTTAACTTGTTGTCGATGAGTACTCCTAAGTCCTTCTCCAAGTTTGATGTTCCCAACTGTATCCCATTTATTTTGTATGGTGCTAGACCATTGGTACGACCAAAATGCATGACTTTACATTTGTCAACATTGAATTTCATCTGCCATGTATGTGCCCATATAGCCATCCTATCCAGATCCTGTTGCAATATGACACTATCTTCCTGAGAGTTGATGATTCTGCACAATTTTGTATCATCTGCAAAAATAGCAACATTGCTCACTACTGCATCTACTAGGTCATTAATAAATAAATTGAAGAGCACTGGACCCAGTACAGACCCCTGTGGGACCCCACTGCTAACAGTCTCCCATTTTGAGTACGATCCATTGACCACAACTCTTTGTTTTCTGTCCATTAGCCAGTTCCCTATCCATGCACACAAACTCTTCCCCAGTCCTTGCATCCTCAACTTTTGCACCAGACTTCTGTGGGGAACAGTGTCGAAGGCCTTTGCAAAGTCCAAGTATATCACATCTACAGCATTCCCAATATCCATATTAGCATTCACTACCTCATAAAAGCTGAGCATGTTAGTCAAACAGGACCTGTCTTTAGTAAACCCATGTTGATGCTGAGAAATAAGATTATTTTCTACTATGAAGTCATGTATAGTATCTCTTAGTAACCCCTCAAATAGTTTGCATACAACTGATGTTAAGCTTACAGGTCTATAATTTCCTGGATCAGATTTTTTGCCCTTCTTAAATAATGGGAAAACGTGGGCTGTACGCCAATCCACTGGGACTCTGCTAGTTGCAAGAGAGTCACAAAAGATAAGATAAAGGGGCTTAGCTATAACTGAACTTAATTCTCTTAGGACCCTAGGATGCATGCCATCCGGGCCAGGTGCCTTGTCTATTTTTAATTTATTTAGTCTTGCCTTTACTTCTTCCTGCGTTAAGTATTTAATATTACAGTTAGAAGATTGAGCCTCTTCTGCCTCTGTAATTTGCAACAGTGCTGTTTCCTTTGTGAAGACAGAAGCAAAGAAAGCATTTAATAACTCTGCCTTACCTTGGTCGTCCACCATTGAGTTCCCACCCTCATCCTTTAGGATTCCTATACAGTCAACCTTTCTTTTTTTAGAGTTGATGTACTTGTAAAACTTTTTTGGGTTAGATTTGATATCCCTAGCGATTTGATTTTCAGCTTCGATCTTTGCCAGCCTAATTTCTTTTTTACAATTTTTATTGCACTCCTTATAATTGCTTAGTGCAGCCTCAGTCCCCTCCTGTTTTAGGACCTTATAGGCATTCTTTTTCCTCTTCATTTTATCCCTAACCTTTCTATTCATCCATAGAGGCCTTTTTTATTCCTAGACATTTTGTTTCCATATGGGATATACATACTACAATATTGATTGAGAATACGTTTAAAAGCTTGCCATTTCCCTTCAGTGTCGTCCCCTTGTAGTACATTATCCCAGTTCACCAAACTTAGTGCCTGCCTAATTTGATTGAACTTTGCTTTTCTAAAATTCATCAGTCACCAGATCAAACGTTATCATGTTGTGATCACTATTTCCCAAATGTTCTTGAACCTGCACATTTGATACATTATCTGGCCTATTAGAAATAATCAGATCCAGTAACGCATTCCCCCTAGTTGGTTCCGTTACCATTTGAGTCAAGTAATTGTCCTGTAGTGCTGCCAGAAATCTGCTGCTTTTACCAGAATGGGTAGCCTCAATACCCCAGTCAATGTCTGGAAAGTTGAAGTCGCCCATAATTATGACCTCGTTTTTACTTGCAGCTTTTTCAATCTGCTGTAGTAATCGCAGTTCTGCAGCTTCATTAATAAGAGGTGGTCTGTAGCATACCCCAATAAGCAATTGGCAACTTTTATTTCCACCATGAATATTTACCCAAACGGACTCCACATCTTCGCAATCTTCCTCCATCTCATCGTTGAGGACAGCTGTAAAAGAATTCTTAACAAAGAGACAAACCCCTCCACCTTTTTTCCCTGTTCTATCCCTCCTAAACACATTGTATCCTTTTAAATTAGTTATCCAGTCATGGCTTTCATCCATCCATGTCTCGGTTATTCCCACAATGTCATAGCCTTTGTCATTCAGAATGAACTCTAGTTCGTCTATTTTATTTGCAAGGCTCCGAGCATTGGTTATCATGCACTTTATATTTTTACCAACACATTTACCAATTTTGTTTACACGAAATGGGCTACTTGAAGTTTTACCAACCTCCTTAATCTTTACACTGTCTCCACCCCCCTCTCCACCCCCCATAATGTTAGGCTCCCACTGTCTTTTTACCTTATCTTGTCTACATATTGAGACTTTATCCTCCCGCCTCCCCCCAGATCCTAGTTTAAAATCTCCTCCAACCGTTTAGCCATCTTCTCCCCCAATGCAGCTGCACCCTCCCCATTAAGGTGCAGCCCATCCCTGCTGTAGAACCTGTAGCCGACTGCAAAGTCTGCCCAGTTCTCCAGGAACCCAAACCCTTCCTTCCTACACCAATTTCTCAGCCACTTATTTAACTCCCTAAGCTCCCTCTGTCTCTCAGGTGTAGCGCGTGGCACTGGCAGTATTTCAGAGAACACCACCTTGGAGGTCCTTGCTTTAAGTTTATCTCCAAGTACCTGAAAATCATTTTTGAGGACCTTCCATCTCCCACTAACTTTGTCATTGGTGCCAATGTGTACCATGACAGCTGGGTCTTCCCCAGCCCCACCCAATAATCTGTCAATTCTTTCCGCTACATGCCGAACCCGAGCACCCGGGAGGCAACAGACTGTACGGCATTCACGGTTTCTTCGACAGATTACCCTATCTGTGCGCCTAATAATTGAATCCCCTACCACCAGTACCTGTCTAGCCTTAGCTGCACTCCTATTCCCTTTCTCGTTACAGCAGTCTGCCCCTTGGTTGCTAAGGAGCACATCCTGCTGCAGCATTGCTACTCCAGAATCATCCTCCCCAATATTACGCAAACAAGCATACTTATTAGTGAGGGACAACTCGGGACTAGCCTCCCTGTCACTTTTTCCCCTACCCCTTCTAACTGTGACCCAACTAGCGGCTACCTCTGCTTCTTGCTCCGGCTTTACTCCACCCACCTCATCTTCACCGATTCCATCCAGTGTCTGGATCGTGAGATCCAAGCTCATCTCCATGTTGTGTATGCGTCTCAGTGTTGCGAGATGCTTATTTAGCTCTGCGACTTCCGCCTCTAACTGAGCAACACGCACACACCCAGGGCAACAGTAAACACCCTCAATCCGCTGATCAAGGCATGCATACATGTCACAGGATGTACACTGTACAGCATAGTCCAACATGATGACTATTGTGTGGGGAAATTTTATTTAAAGTAAACTGTGGCGGTAAAAGTTGAAACGGGAGAGGGAGTGAAGTTCGGGAGTGAGTGCAGCTGGGGTGGAAGAGGGGGAAGGGTGGAGGGGGAGTGAGTGAAGTTGGAGTGGAGGAGGGGGAGTGAGTAAGGTTGGGGTGGAGGAGGGGGGAGTGGAGGAGGGGGAGTGAGTAAAGTTGGGGTGGAGGAGGGGGAGTGAGTGAAGCTGGGGCGGAGTCCTCAAAACTTAAAGACTACACCACAACGTATTAGCACATCCTAACCAATGCAAAGAACCGCAATATTGTTTAATTTTTTTTTTTTTTTTTTTTTTACCTGCTTCCTCTCACCTCTCTCTTTGTGCCTGTGTTGTAACGCCTGTTTTTAACGCCTATGCCACTTGTGTCGAAGCCACTTAGTGAGCAAGCCACAGACTGAGCAAGCTCAGTACTGAGTCCTGAAGCTGACCAAATACCTCCTGTTACAGCTAATCCCTCCCCCTAGCTAATTACCTGCCTGTCGCAAGCACACTAGAGGAAAAAAAAATGTACTTTTAAAAACTTTTAAAACTAACACTTGCGGCTAGATATCTGATGAACATGGAATACAGGCTTAGAGGTATTCACCAACAGTAAACTTTAGCTGTGTATCAAAGGCGTATAAGTAGCCCAGGTTATCTGTTAACTGTTATCTGTTTTCGGTTATTGTTTAAGGTTTAAAGGGACTCCGAGCAGTGCAGAAACTATGGAAAGATGCATATCATTTTAAAGCTCTCTTTCTCCACTTTCCAATGATATATAAACCACCGCCCTACGCCATTTAGTTTTCACTATTTTCGCGCGGCCGCAATTTCAATCGCGAAAATAGAGAAAACTAAAAAGGCGTAGGGCGACGATTTAGGTGTCGCCAGAAAGAGGAGAAAGAGAGCTTTAAAATGATATCCAACTTTCCATAGTTACATTGTATTATACAGGGCGACTTTTTCTGCTGAATGGAGCTGCTGACACTGGGAAAAGTGTCGTCCTGTGTAATACAAGTAACTATGGAAAGATGGATATCATTTTAAAGCTCTCTTTCTCCTCTTTCTGGCGACACCTAAATCGTCGCCCTACGCCTTTTAGTTTTCTCTATTTTCGCGATTGAAATCGTTGCCGCGGCAATTTCAATCGCGAAAATAGCGAAAACTAAAAGGCGTAGGGCGGTGGTTTATATATCATTGGAAAGAGGAGAAAGAGAGCTTTAAAATGATATGCATCTTTCCATAGTTTCTGCACTGCTCGGAGTCCCTTTAATGCTCAACGTCCTAACCAAGGGACCAACACAACATACTATGATTATGCTTCTTTTCTTCCAGCAACACTCATAAGATGAGCGTGGCTTTATACCACAGTTCATCTCTTTGTAATTTCTGTTATGGCTCATTCTGTGAAAATGTAACCATTTGTACAACGGCAACTTGCTTCCTTCAGTCCCTGCTGTACTAACTCATGATCGTTTTATCTGTTTCATTTTTGTAAAAGAAAAACATTTTAAGTTGTCATTATATGCAGATGACATTTTACTCACTCTGACCAATTCTTTGACCACTATTCCCTGTCTTTATAAGATCCTGGCAGATTTTGGTGATTTGTTGGGCTACAAAGTGAATGCTTTCATGACAGAAATGCTTCTTATTAATTTTCCCCATGCTACAGCCACTACAATACAGGCTTCATTTCCATACCGCTGGTGATCATCCTCTATACAGTACCTGGTGTGTATATCACTCCCTTATAAGATAGCCTATATTCTGCTAAATATGTCCCGCTATTGGCTGCTATTCGGCATTTATTCAAAACATGGTCACCGCTAAAATGATCTGTATTTGGTAGGGTATATAATATTTCTATGTCCATACTACCGAAATTATTATCTTTTTGCAATTCTAAAAGATAATCTTTGTTATATTTGGTTAATAAATACATCTTCCAGGATACCAGGCTCAGTCATGCTGACCAGGAGAGAATATGGAGGCCTCGGTGTCCCTAATATAACAAGATATTATTTAGCAATCTCTCTGGTCTCTTGGACTCAGTTACATGCTTTCTCTAAGTGGATGCAAATTGAAAAAAATCGGGGTTGGCCCCTGCCCATCCATGTTCACTCCTTTGGTAAGCAAGGCTTCCCGATTCTTCTACTCCCCTCTTTCATACCATGCAGTTTACTAAAAATATATAGCATTACTGTGTATCTAAGTACTCGCTTACCACTAAACCTTCCCTCTTTGGTTATGTATATAAATTTTTTACTTTTTAACATGGATTCCTTATAGCTCTTCCTCTCTTGTTGTCAAGGGATGGTCAGAAGATGAGATTTTTCAACTTAGGCATATTATTGACCCAGTTTCTAAAACTTTTATTTCTGTCGAGCAACTTTCTCAACGAGTCAAAGTGACCTCCACTTTACGGTTCAAATTTATCAAATTAAAAACTATGCTAAATCTCTGGGGAACATAGATTTTACATTTTCACCCACTCAGTTTGTGACTGAGGATTTGCTGCAGCATACTGTCATGCAAACAAATTTGTATGCGCAGCATTTTTTAGCCCAGAACCCCTCCTCTCGTATGACCAGAAGGTGGCAGCCCACCACTGTAGCAGAGATAAAAACTTTTCTGGCCCTAACACTACACATAGACATACTCCAACAGCCAGAGATCCGCCTGTACTGGTCTAAGGACATTTTACACAGTACACCCTTTTTTCCAGCTACAATGGGCAGGCAGCGCTTTGAGGATCTAGCAAAATGTCTGCACTTTAATGACAATACACAAAGCGCACCCAGAGGTGGCCCTGCCCACGACAAACCTTTTAAGCTGAGGCCCATTATTGACATCCTCTCTACAAACTTTAGAGAAATATACACTCCAGAAAAAGAAATAGGAGTGGATGAATCCCTCCTACCCTTCCACGGCCGATTGGGGATCAAGCAGTACATCCCAAGTAAGGCTGCTAAATATGGGAAAATTTTACAAGCTATGTGAATGCGGAACTGCCTACACATATGCTTTTATGATATATGAGGTGAAAAATAGCCTTTTACAGCCAGCTGGGTGCCCAGAGTACATGCCTACCTGTGGGAAAATTGTGGTGGAACTAGCTGATCCACTCCTCCACCAAAGCTTTCACGTGTATGTGGATAACTACTACACAAGCGTTCCACTCTTTAAATTCTTGTACGCTGCCCAGACTGGCGCCTGTGGGATGGCAAGAGCAAATCGCAAAGGCCTCCCACCACAGGTGTTTAATAAAAAATTAAAACAAGGGGAATCCTGCAGTCTCAGGTGTGGTGAGCCCCTCGCTGTCAAATTTAGGGACAAGAGAGACGTATGGATTCTCACATCAATCCACAACGAGGCAATGGTTCCTGTCACAACATGGAGGGAACGCATTGAAAAGCCAGTGGCACTGGTTGAATACAATAAGAATATGGGTGCGGTGGATCTTTCAGACCAAATGCTGGCCCCCTACTTACTCAAAAAAAAAAAAAAACCGAAGGGCATGGTACAAAAAACTTTTTTTTTACCGGTTACAAATGGCCATGCACAATGCCTTTGTGGTTTTTAAAAAGACAGGTCACGATGACAGCTTCCTCCAGTTTCAGCAGGAAGTGAGAAGGTCGATGGTAACTGAAAGTGGGCAAATTAGGGATGTCGTCACCCCAGTGCAGATAGATGACACCATTCGTCTAAGTGGAAGACATTTTCTGGCCCTGATACCCCCAAATGAAATCAAGCAGAAGCCACAGAAAAGATGCCGGGTGTTCACCAAGAACAAGATGCGGAGTGACAGCAGATATCACTGCTCAAAGTGCCCCTCACTGCCAGGACTCTGTGTTGCCGACTGCTTTGAAGCTTATCATACCCTCAGCAGTTATTAGACTTTTTTTTTTTTTTTTTAATAACCCTACATTTTCACTAGACTTTATTTTCTCCTCTCTACTTACATTTGCCACCTAATGTCCCTTAAAGGAGCTCACAGTTACCACTAGTCTACATTTAACCTACCACTGTTTTTGGGGCATGTGAGGAAACCCTGAAGATTGGAGGAAACCCAAGACACCTACAACCAAATTGTTTTTTCCCCCCCGCTTGGACTTTCTACTGCAAGTCGATAGTGTTAGCCACAAGACTTTACTCTGCAGACCACCCCCATCTTCTGACCACTGGCTTGCCTTGGCGTCTGACTCCATCCTGCTAGACCTGCAATGGTGAGTTCCAATGTATTTGTCATTAGTGTTAAGGGTTGTGATATAGATTTCACTTTAATTATTCTATTTACAAATTAGCCATATTTGGTATCATTTTAACTATGCTGAGTTGTAGAATACATTTGGTTGTTTTAAAACTTGTGACTTTTATTGAATGATTTTACACTCCAGGGGCTTTAAGAAGAAAGAATTACATTGTTACATTTGATGCAAAAAAAACAGCCTTGAAAAATCCATTGGCACTTTTCATGGTTAACAGTGTATTGCATGGCCAAAAAGCTATCTGATAATGTATATGGGGTATCATTTTAACCGTGACAAGCAAGAGAAGAGAATTTGGGGTGTTTGAGAACCGAGGCCTAGGTCATGTGCATTTTTGTGTGTGCCAAAGTGAAAAAAATTTTAAAAAAATAAAAATACAATTTTCTGAATTTTGGTGTAATTTCAGAAAAGCCGCATAAGTCCAAATGTTATAAAATATGTATATCTGAGTATGTCTGGGTCTCTAGTTTTCAGAATGGTAACATTTATGACCTGTTAAGAATGTTCTGAGACTCCAGGGGCTTTGCTAGGAAATAATGACTATTACTTTTGGTGCAAAAAATGGCCTTGAAAAATCCATGGGCACTGCCCATGGTTAACAGTGTATTGCGTAGCCAAAAAGCTATCTGATGATGTATATAGGGTATCATTTTAACCGTGACGAGTGAGAGAAGAGAATTTGGGGTGTTTGAGAGCTAAGGCCTAGCTCATGTGATTTTTGTTTTGCAGCAATCTGAATCAAAAGCAATACAATTATTATTTTCATATACTCTGCATCAAAATAAAACACTTGTAAAAAACACCAAAAGTGACCGAATTGAAAAGAGAACACATAAATAGTTACCTTAGGGACTACGTTTTTTAAATATGTATGCCATGAGGGTGTATTACAGCTATATTTGCTAATAAGGGCTTGTAACCATTGGTAGTGTGCAATGAGAAAACAAAAAACACAACATAGAAAAAATACACTTTTATTTCCAAATAATATATTGTCACCATATTTTGTACTAGGGACATAATTCAAACCCTGTGATAACCAGGAGAAATAGGCAGATACAATATGTGGGTTTTATGTACAGTAGCAGTGTTTATATTAAAACTATAGGGGATGAAATTAGAGAAATAGTGTATTTTTTTATTGCTTTCCTTGTTTTTCCCTTTAAAATGCATAGAAAAAGTAATTACTGAAAACCAATATCAACCCCAAAAAGCCAAATTGGTGGTGAAAAAAACAAGGTATAAATCATTTAATTGTGATTAGTAGTGATTAAGCTATTGGCAAATGAAAGGGATGAGCACTGAAAAGTGAAAATCGCTCTTGTCCGTTAGGGTAAAAACCGCCTTGGGGTGAAGTGGTTAAACAATAACAGCTGTCTGGCAGTGCTGCTGATCTTTTAGGTCAGTAGGGTCTAAATCACACACCTTAAACAAGCATGCAACTAGGGTTGCAACGGTGTGATTATTCATGGTATAATCCTCTAAAAAAAAACCACCATATGGCGGTATACAGTATTACACAATTATTTGGACCCGGGCCTCCCCCTTACATTAAATAATGTGTCCCCCACCCCAGTATGGTAGCCAGATGTGCCCCACTCCCTCAGCATACATATGTTTAATCCACTGGGAGATTTGGGTGCAGGAGAAAGCTGTAAAACCCATCATCCTGCTCTTGCAAAAGTCCTAGTGGCGTTAAATACTATTTGGTTTCCAGCTATTGCTGACAGCCGAACTACAGTGGTGTTATAATAATTTGTGCTCAGTGTTTTGACTGCGCCCAAATTACTCACTGAGCCCCACTATAGCCTAGTTCCTGTTTTTACAGAGCTCCATTACCTAGCCCACCCAGTATGGTAGCCAGGGATAGGTGCCTCCAGTATAGGTAGTCAATAATAGGTGCCCTCAGTATAGGTAAACAGGAATAGGTGACTGCAGTGTAGGTAACAAGGAATAGGTGCCTGTAGTGTAGGTAACCAGGAATAGGTGCCCCGGGACATGTAGCCAGGAATAGGTGCCCCAGTAAAAGTAGCTAGGAATAGGTTTACCCAGTATAGGTAGCCAGCCATATCAGATTATGTATATAAAGTGTAATTTTAACCGTGACAAGCAAGAGAACACAATTTGAGGCGTTTCAGTGACATAGATCATGCGAATTCTTTTTAGTTATAAACTGAATCAAAAGCAATACAAGTATTACTTCCCTAAACTCTGTACCAAAATAAAACATTTGAAAAAAAAAAAAAAGTGAAAGAATTTAAAAGCGAATACATCAATTGTTACCTTCGGTACTTCACTTTTTAAATATGTACCCACGAGGGTGTATTACTGTTATTTTTGCAAATAAGGGCTTGTAATTACTGATAAGGGTACAATAGGAAAACCAAAAACAAGTACACCTTTATTTCCAAATAATATACCGTCTCCATGCATTGTACAAGGAACATAATTCGAATGTTGAGATAACTAGGCCACATAGGCAAACAAAATGTGTGTGTTTTATCTACAGTAGCAAGTTTTATTTTAAAACTACAATGGTGTAAAAGTGAGAAATAATAATTATTTCTTTTTCTTCTTACTCTCTTTAAAATCCATACAAAATAAAATAATTATTAGCAAAAAGTACCACACAAATTAAGCATACAGGATCTTCTCAAAAAATTTGCATATTGTGATAAAGTTCATTATTTTCTGTAATGCACTGATAAACATTAGACTTTCATATATTTTAGATTCAAATACACACAACTGAAGTAGTTCAAGCCTTTTATTGTTTTAATATTGATGATTTTGGCATACAGCTCATGAAAACCCAAATTTCCTATCTCAGAAAATTAGCATATTTCATCCGACCAATAAAAGAAAAGTGTTTTTAAAACAAATAAAAGTCAACTTTCAAATAATTATGGTCAGTCATGCACTCAATACTTGGTCGGGAATCCTTTTGCAGAAATGACTGCTTCAATGCAGCGTGGCATGGAGGCAATCAGCCTGTGGCACCGCTCAGGTGTTATGGAGGCCCAGGATGCTTCGATAGCGGCCTTAAGCTCACCCAGAGTGTTGGGTCTTGCGTCTCTCAACTTTCTCTTCACAATAACCCACAGATTCTCTATGGGGTTCAGGTCAGAAGAGTTGGCAGGCCAATTGAGCACAGTAATACCATGGTCAGTAAACCATTTACCAGTGGTTTTGGCACTGTGAGCAGGTGCCAGGTCGTGCTGAAAAATGAAATCTTCATCTCCACAAAGCTTTTCAGCAGATGGAAGCATGAAGTGCTTCAAAATCTCCTGATAGCTAGCTGCATTGACACTGCCCTTGATAAAACACAGTGGACCAACACCAGCAGCTGACATGGCACCCCAGACCATCACTGACTGTGGGTACTTGACACTGGACTTCAGGCATTTTGACATTTCCCTCTCCCCAGTCTTCCTCCAGACTCTGGCACCTTGATTTCCGAATGACATGTAAAAGTTGCTTTCATCCAAAAAAAAAGTACTTTGGACCACTGAGCAACAGTCCAGTGCTGCTTCTCTGTAGCCCAGGTCAGGCACTTCTGCCGCTGTTTCTGGTTCAAAAGTGGGTTCATGCTTCCATCTGCTGAAAATCTTTATGGAGATGAAGATTTCATTTTTCAGCATGACCTGGCACCTGCTCACAGTGCCAAAACCACTGGTAAATGGTTTACTGACCATGGTATTACTGTGCTCAATTGGCCTGCCAACTCTCCTGACCTGAACCCCATAGAGAATCTGTGGGATATTGTGAAGAGAAAGTTGAGAGACGCAAGACCCAACACTCTGGATGAGCTTAAGGCCGCTATCGAAGCATCCTGGGCCTCCATAACACCTGAGCGGTGCCACAGGCTGATTGCCTCCATGCCACGCTGCATTGAAGCAGTCATTTCTGCAAAAGGATTCCCGACCAAGTATTGAGTGCATGACTGACCATAATTATTTGAAAGTTGACTTTTATTTGTTTTAAAAACACTTTTCTTTTATTGGTCGGATGAAATATGCTAATTTTCTGAGATAGGAAATTTGGGTTTTCATGAGCTGTATGCCAAAATCATCAATATTAAAACAATAAAAGGCTTGAACTACTTCAGTTGTGTGTATTTGAATCTAAAATATATGAAAGTCTAATGTTTATCAGTACATTACAAAAAATAATGAACTTATGCTGAAGTCTGAAAACTGCTCTGGTTTTTAACGGGGAATAGGGGGGGGGGGCGACGACTTACAATGATTACATGGTTAAACAGGGGCGTAACTAAATCATTAAAACAACAGAGGCAACAATTTCTGGATGTAAGGTGAATATAGAGCGGCTCAAGATTCAACATCAAAATGTCGCATCAGGCATTAGACCAGGTGCTATTTAAAACACTTCACAAATGCATCTCTGATCTGAGTCTGATGGGGAAATGCACAGATCATTCTCATATAACTAAGTTCATTATCAGCATATAAACTTACGTTATAGAGTGGCTTATCATCATGAAGAGAATAAAACTGAAGATGACCAGGATTACCACTGCAAACCAGTGCTTTTGTTCTGGGATCAAAGTCCAAGTCAGTCTTAATATTAGTCCCTGAAAAAAATGAAATAAAATAGATGTCACGTATTAAAACATCTGCTAGCCTGATTATCACAGAATTATCTCAGTACTGAATTTGCATGTCAAATAACATGTACTTGTACCACATGAAGTGAAAAAGTGAGAATTAAATTAAAAATATAAATAAAAAAAAAATAACAGCGAGTTAAGCTCAGTCAACAATGGTTTTGGCAGTGTCCACTGGCTACTAAAGGAAGAATGGGAAGAATACTGGCTGCACTGAGCACTAAGGATGGAAGGGGAAATGACTGGCTGTACAGCATACCAAAGAGGTAGGTGTGTGTGTGTGTGTGTGTGTGTGTGTGTGTGTGTGTGTGTGTGGGGGGGGGGTGTCATTGAATACAGGGCTGGAGGGCTAGAGGGAGAGAGGTTGGGGACAGGTACTGGTCGCACTGATTGCCAAGGGAGCTGCTGCACCTGGGGACCTGCACGAGCTTGGTCCTGAATACCTAAAGGATTTGTAGCAACTGCGTCACACCTCCCACAACCTCAGATCAAAAGAATCCAATAACTTGACCAACCCCAGTTCATACAAGACCTTTGGAGCCTGAGCTTTCTGTCATGCTGCCCCTAACCATGTGGAATGAGTTGACAAACAAAGTAAATCTGAGACGAAGGGGAGAAACATACATACCTGTGGCTTCCTCCGGTCTGATCACCGGCGTCCGTTGCCTCCTGAATGGTCCCATAGAAGCCGTGTTATCTGGGGGGGGGGGATTGGGGTACTGAATACTGGGCTGGGAGACAGATACTGGTCGCACTGATTGTCCATAGAAGACCTGTTATCTTCGGCCAGTGGGGCGTACTGGGTATGTGTGGCCCTGCTGGGAGAATACGGCACAGGCACAGAAGGCTCCCAGCCACGGGAACATGACGGGGGAACACATGCGGGTGGACTGCGCCCACTGGCCAAAGATAACGGAATTCTATGGGACCATACAGGAGGCAGAGGACGGCGGCGAGGGAGCAATAAGGCGGAGGGGGCTGGAGGAAGCCCCAGGTATGTATAAAACTCTTCACCCCTTTTGTCTCAGGTACATTTTAGTCAACACAGCTCCAACCCTGGACATGTTTAAATCAAACTAAAAAGCCGCCCGTGTAGTCTGGCATTTATGATCACATAACTTTTTCCCCTGTACACATCTTTATGTACTGATCTGAGACAAGCTTATGTGTTTTGGATCCTACGGAAAAAAAGCACTTTACAAATGTTTTGCTGCGGTTATTGTGGCGACCGCAAGGTGTTACTGGCTGCAATTGGTGACCAGGAGGGGATATTGGCCGTAATACTTTAAGCAGTTCAACTTAAATATGCAACCTCTGGATATGGTTATTAAAAAAATGACTTGATGGGGAACATTAAGGCTTCCTGTTATATCTAAATACAACAATTGACACATCTTTCCGCAAAAACTGCAGACATTGTCTACTTGTGAGTTGAAGGATACCCAAGGTGACATGTGACATGATGAGATAGACATGTGTATGTACAGTGCCTAGCACCCAAATAACTATGCTGTGTTTTTTTTTATAGTTTATTTTTAACTCGGTTGTCCTTTGAAAAGGGACTGTCAACTATACTATCTCTAAATAAAAAAAAAACACATATGTACATAGAGAAAGTATTTATCTACTTATATAACGTGTTGCACTGTCCACATTTTGATTTCAGCAAGTTTTATATAGTAAATAAAGAGAAATCAGTCTTAGGCATTTGCCATTTTGGAATCTTTGTGTCTAAAGCCAATCCTGATGTAATTTCCTTCTTTACTCTGGAAGGTGGGCGACCAATGCAAACACAGTTTTCAAACACTCCCACCCATTTCTGCAATAGAAAGTGCATTGTCATGGTGTGACTCTGAAGCATGAAAAATATTGGCCAATCAGAGAGGAACACACTGTAGGTGTGGGAGGGGAAACAGGAGGGAAAAGCTTCAGACAATCTTGAGCTGCATTAGTTAAGTCTGAGGGGATAATAAAAAAGCAAAAAAGAACCCAGCATACCCCGCAACTTCTTTTGTGCGGCAATGTACCAAATAAGAGCCAGGTAACCTGGGGAATGACCTTTTATCAACAACAAAAGAGTGATTTTTAAACTTTTAGATCACAATATTTTGCCATCCATTTGTATCCTATCTTGCATCTACTGATCTTGAGACTTCTTGTTAGTTTACATAACTTTGCATAATTTTACATTGCATTGTTTGCAATTTTTTTTTTAATAATTTTGCATTGTTTTCGCATTACTTGTGTATATTGAGTTCTGATTGCAATGACAGCTTTGTGACTGAGAGCAGGATGTCTTTATTCATGTTTACCCCCTACTTCACTGACAGTGCAATGTGTGTATTGTTGATGCGCACGATATGCGTATGTCTGGCCGTAACACTATGCATCGTTGGCAACAACGCCATGGTGCGGATGTCATGTGGACGTGTTTCCACATTCCGATGACTTGGCAGCGTGGACACACATTTGCCGCAGGTGCAATGCGGAAATTTGTCTGCATTCCCCTGACTTCTGTAACGAGGGAGTGATCCCTGCCTTTCCCAGACAGCTCCATACCATCCATGCAGCAGCACAATAGCATCACAGCATGATGCCACGCTTGCCTGCACATATCATGAGCTCCCGATAGGAGTCTGTGATGGAGACTTTGTTGGTACGCCCCCCCCCCCCCCCCCCCGGCCGCACAGATCACTCTAATTGGTGTAGAGGGAGTCTGCTCAGACCGTTCCTCCACCTTTGCAAGACACTTGTTTAACCTGGTTTGAATGGAAGACCGGCAATACATTGCCCAGTGAGGTAAGCTTTGTTTCCATTACAATACTAATGGCTTTCTGTCTGCTTGTTTGACTCGCCCTGTTGGGTGGTATGAGGTTGCACAACAATGTCTATTTATTGTGTGTACTTGCACGATGAGGTGTACATGTTTTTCCTGTCCTATGCCTTGACAAAGGGGGCCCCGAAACGATCCTCAGCCATTTGGTTGCATCTTTATTGCATGTGTGTGTAAACTTGCTGCTTTGTTCCTGAAGACTGTTTCCTTTCTGATACTATGAAGGAGAGAGGAAGCGGCCGGCATTTCCCCGTGCATGCAGGGAACGGCAAGTGTGCTTCACAAAACATATGCTCTTTTGTATGCTCCTTGATTGGACATACCTATTTAAAATTTGAGTGTTGCTGCTATTGTTTTTAGTAGAATAAGTTTTTAAAGAGGTATCACACTATTTGAGGCATTTTTTAATATGCATTGGGAAAATCTGCATCCTTTGGTGGACAGAGTTGCCACTAGCCATTCAGACCAGACGGCTACACCGCACATGCGCTTGATGACAGTCATATCTGTCTTTTTATCCGGTAATTTTGCACCTGTGTGGGGTGAGGTGTAGGTTAAGCGCCAGAATGTGTGGACTATAGTTAGATTTGGGGACACCCGCTTTGGTGCTGCAAGGGTTTTCTCCCAATCTTCGTTGTCTAGGTCATATCAGTGCTGACCTTCGTGACTTGGACTGGTTAGTATGTTTGAGGGCTTTGTGTTCCTCCAGTACTTAATAATAGACGGCCCCAGCCAAAAAGCTCATTGGAGAAATTTATAAATTCCAACACAGGAGAAGTGTGGAGGGCAACAGGGACACTGCCAAACTGCGCGCGCATTGCGGAGCTGAAGATACCCAAATCTCTGTGCAATTGGGATTTGAAATTAGGTGAAAAGGTTTTTGAGGGGGAGTAGTTTACCTGCTTGAATAATGCACCCAAGAAAGACTATTCAACTGTTGAACAAGAAGTGCTTATCAGGTATGGTAGTGAATTCAGCCAGAGAGGGATTATCCCATAGAGGTGTATGGTATTCAGATCCCTTCAGGTTTAAGTATGCTACCGACCATCTTCAGATCTGTATAATTTGTTGTACTATGTATGCTGTTGTTTAGACCCAGTCACAGCTCCTCTTAACACGTCCAAGGCAATATGGTCAATGCCTGGCACTAGAGGTTATCCATATGTCTAAGCATTGCACCAGCCATTACAGAACCAGTGTGAGAGGTGCTGGATGTGAGCTGCAACATAATATTTATGGAAAGACAGGAGCGGAAGTCCACACATGTCCGAGTTTTGAAACCGTATATATTAGTGTAACTCTAATTTTATTCCATATAAAACTTTGCACCAACAATTTAAAGCGACACTAAAGCGGAAAAAAAAACATGATATAATGAATTGTATGTGTAGTACAGATAATTAATAGAACACTAGTAGCAAAGAAATGTGTTTTTTATTTTCACGTATACATTTGTATTTTTATTTTTTAAACACTGCATCATTCACTAATATTTGCAGTTTACAAAATACACTCTGCATTTTAAACTATGAAACAGAGTAGAGCAAATAATGCTTTTAACTTCCCTGCAGTAGTTTTTCACGGTTTCTTTGATGTATACGTGCTTCAGAAAATAGCACTGCTCTGACTAAATTAGTCAGAGAGCTCAGAGAAGCTCTTTTGCATACGTAATAAGTGATGGTTCCTAACTCTTCCTGTACTGGAAACAATGCAAGACTAATATCTTTGCTACTTATGTTCTATTTCTTAGCTGTACTACACATACAATTCATTATATCATAAGTTTATTTTTACTTCAGATTCCTTTTAAAGGATACCACAACTGACATGTGGCATAATGAGATAGACATGGGTATGTACAGTGCCTAGCACACAAATAACTATGCGGTGTTCCTTTTTTTCTTTCTCTGCCTGAAAGAGGTAAATATCAGGTATGTAAGTGGCTGACTCAGTCCTGACTCAGGACAGGAAGTGACTACAGTGTGACCTTCACTGATAAGAAATTCCAACTATAAAACACTTTCCTAGAAGAAAATGGCTTCTGAGAGCAAGAAAGAGATAAAAAAGGGAGAAATTCTTATCAGTGAAGGTCACACTGTAGTCACTTCCTGTCTGAGTCAGGACTGAGTCAGTCACTTACATACCTGATATTTACCTCTTTCAGGCAGAGAAAGAAAAAAAGGAACACAGCATAGTTATTTGTGTGCTAGGCACTGTACATACCCATGTCTATCTCATTATGCCACATGTCAGTTGTGGTATCCTTTAACGTTCTTAAAGAATTTATGTGGTATGTACACTGGGGAATGGTGGACAACATACAGAACCTTAGAGAGCAACACCATCTTAATAAGGTTTATTTTGTCTGCGACAGAGAGGGGAAGTTTTGTCCAGCCTTTGAACCGAAGGAATGTGCTCTTATTCTGCATGCCAGCGGCTAAGCCGCAAGGGCGCATATACCTCCCTGCCTAGTGCCCTGAGCAAGAGAGAAGGACTCCGACACCCATGCCCCAGTGCTAACTCTAGCAGTAGACGAGTGGACCATGACCCATTCTGGAAATTAACCCCGAACCCAAAACAGGAAAAAGTAGAATCTTTGTACGCCCATTCAACCATGTCAAAGGCCTTTGCCATGTCCAATGACACTAACACCCTTTTGGCCTTTGTTGAGGTGATCTCAGTATCATATTTACTTAATGTAAAACAATGCAAGGAAAATGCAGTACTATGCATCTACATTAAATACATTACATGCATTTTACATGCGTTTTTAAAAAATATGCAGCAAGTTGTGCATATAGAAAAATGCAGATATTTGCATTTTTATATGCGGCCTATATACTCAATATGGCCAAAAACGCTACCGATTCTGTCTAGAGTGCTCCTAACCTCAGTGTATCAATATCTTAAAGGACAGATGTAGTGAGAAAAATATGGAGGTCACCATATTTATTCACTTTTAAACAATAGTTGCCTGGCAGCCCTGCTGAACTATTTGGCTGCATTAGTGTCTAAATCACAAACAAGCATGTAGCTAATCTTGTCAGATCTGTCACTGTCAGAAAAACCTGATCTGCTGCATGCTTGTTAAGGGTCTATGACAAAGTATTAGAGGCAGAGGATCAGCAGGACAGCCAGGCAACTGGTATTGCTTAAAAGGAAATAAATATGGCAGAATCCATATTCTGCTCGCTTCAGTTGTCCTTTAAGTGTCAAACTAGAACAAAGGCAGAACATAACTTTTATAGAGGGATTTAACCACTTGCCGACCGCCCACTACCTATGGGCGTCAGCAAGGTGGCTCCCCCAGGACCGCGTAACGCCGATCGGCGGCGGCACCTGGGGGACTGATTAGCCCGGGGATCGCGCGCAGGGATGCGTGCGCATGCACCGGCATTAGGCTCCGCCGCCCACCCGCGACAACCTGCCGCCAATTAGCAGCGCCGGCGGGTTGTATGCGGACGATCTTCCGCATAGAAAGTGTATAATACACTTTGTTAAGCTAACATAGTATTATACAGGCTGCCTCCTCCCCTGGTGGTCCCAGTGATTGAGCGACCACCAGGGAGGAGGCAGCTGTGTATGTAAACACACACACACACACACACACACTTCCCCTGATCGCCCACAGCACCCCACAGCACCCCTGCCCCCCTGATCACCCCCTCAGACCCCTATTTGCACCCAATCACCCCCCTAATCACCCCATCACTATCTGTCAATACTATATTTTAGATTAGGTCTTAAACTGCCCCCTGGGGGCTCCTGGTCACTCCCCCCACACCCTCGGATCCTCCCCAGAACCCCCCCCCCCCCCACCCCGTGTACTGTATATATTATCCCCTGTAATCACCCACTGATCACCTGTCAATCACCCATCAATCACCCCGTCACCACCTGTCACTGCCACCCATCAGATCAGAACCTAGCCTGCCCCTTGCAGGCACCTGATCACCAGCACACGCCCTCTGATCGCCCACAGACCCGTCCTCAGATCACCTCCCAAGTGCATTGTTTACATCTGTATTCCCCTCTAATCACCCACTGATCACCCATCAATCACCCCCTGTCACTGCCACCCATCAGATCAGACCCTAATCTGCCCCTTGGGGGCACCCAATCACCCGCCCACACCCTCAGATCGCCCTCAGACCCCCTCTGATCAACTCGCCAGTGCAATGCTTGCATATATTCTCCCCTCTAATCACCCCGAGACACCCATCAATCACCTCCTGTCACCCCCTAGCACACCTACCCATCAGATCAGGCCCTAATCTGCTCCCCAGCGGGCTTCTGATCACCCGCCCACAACCTCAGAATGCCCCGATCACCCCCCTGTCACTATCCTAGTGATCTAAAAACAGTGATCAGTGAAAACTGTCACTTTTTTAGTATCACTAATGTTAACAGTTAGGCCAATTATTTAGCTAGAGCCCTTCGTTGGGTAGTTAGCGTCAGTTAGCACTCAGCCCACCACACCGCAGTCACTAATTAGTTGCGGATTAGCATCATCACTGTCACTAATCAGCATTGCTACTATATAGTATCTGTAAGTGATCATTACTGATTGCAGACAGATCTATATTAGGGTCACTAGGATACACTAAAAACGCAGCGTTTGACCGATCAGGCCTGATCGTTCTCCTGCACTTGCGTTCAGTCGCCCCACCGCAGTGACAGAATTTTTTTTCCTGATCACTGCAAAAAACACTGTACAATAGTTGTGGCGCTGTAAAGATCAGTTTTGATTTTTTTTTTTTATCAAAACTAAGTGACCACAGCTTTCTACTTCACAAGTACTCCCTTTTACTAGGTAGGTGCTTTTTTTCCTGGGTAGTCTAAGAGGAATACCCCCCTAAATTTAGCAGTCCACCATGGCAAAAAAGGGGTATTCCGCTGAAGAGGCCGCCGAGATTCTGGCCCAGTGGGGTGAGTGCGATTGGGAAGCCTCTTCCGACAAATCATCCGAGTCACAATACGAACCGGTGAACAGCAGTGGCTCTCTGACCGATCGCAATTACGACTTTGAGGTCCCGGCTAGAGCCAAGCGTACCACACCCCATGTCACTGGACAGCAGGTAGCGCAGAATCAGACTCAAGGGCAACAGAGTGGTGCTAGCGCTGATCCGAGTTTTCTTGGTGAGGCATGCACGAGCAGCGTAGCATCTCCTGGATCTAGCACCAGTACTACCATAGACCCTGGTGAAGTGGCGAGCACCAGCATGGTAGTAGAAACTGGTTCAGTGGAACATGCATTAAGACCCGAGTCGCAGCCACCAGCAAAACGGGCCCGTACTACCCATAGTCTCCCAGAGGTGCTGGCAAATCCCAATTGGCAATCCCCTGGTTCCGCTGCACCCGTACTGCCCCTTTCACCGCCCAGTCTAGAGTCCAGGTGGAGACAGATAATCTAGGATCGGCCCTGGACTTTTTTCATCTGTTCTGCACCGTGAATCTCTACGATTTAATTGTGGCTGAGACCAACCGTTATGCCACACAATACGCAACCGCCAATCCGAGAAGTTACCATGCCCAGCCTTTTTGGTGGAAACCACTCCAAGTTTCCAAACGTAACATTTTTTTGGGGCCTTCTCCTTAACATGGGTGTAGTCAAAAAGAATGTATTGCGGTCTTATTGGTCTACACACCCAATACATCACATGCCCATGCTCTGCTGCCATGTCCAGGTCACGATTTGAGAACACCCTGCACTTCCTGCACTTCAGTGCCAATACAACCTATCATCTAAGAGGCCACCCTGCTTATGACCAGTTCCACAAAAGTTAGCCCCTCAGACCACCTGTCATCAAAATTTGCAGATGCTTATACCCCTGAACAGTCATTTTAAGGCATTTGGTTTCCAGACTACTCCTCACGGTTTTGGGCCCCTAAAATGCCAGGACAGTATAGGAACCCCACCAAGTGACCCCATTTTAGAAACAAGACACCCCAAGGTATTCCGTTACGTGTATGATGAGTTCATAGAAGATTCTATTTTTTGTCACAAGTTAGTGGAAAATAACACTGACAAAAATAAAAAATAAAAATCAATTTCCGCTAACTTGTGACAAAAAATAAATTCTATGAACTCACCATACTCCTAACGGAATACCTTGGTGTGTCATCTTTCTAAAATGGGGTCACTTGTGGCATTCCTATACTGCCCTGGCATTTTAGGGGCCCTAAACCATGAGGAGTAGTCTGGAAATCAAATGCCTCAAAATGACCTGTGAAATCCTAAAGGTACTCATAGGACTTTGGGCCCCTTAGCGCACCTAGGCTGCAAAAAAGTGTCCCACATGTGGTATCGCCGTACTCAGGAGAAGTAGTATAATGTGTTTTGGAGTGTATTTTTACACATACTCATGCTGGGTGGGAGAACTATCTCTGTAAATGGACAATTGTGTGTAAAAAAATCAAAAAAATCTCATTTACAGAGCTGTTTCTCCCACCCAGCATGGGTATGTGTAAAAATACACTCCAAAACACATTATACTAGTTCTCCTGAGTACTGCGATACAACATGTGTGACACTTTATTACAGCCTAGGTGCGCTAAGGGGCCCAAAAGTCCTATGAGCACCTTTAGGCTTTACAGGGGTGCTTACAATTTAGCACCCCCCAAAACGCCAGGACAGTAAACACACCCCACAAATGACCCCATTTTGGAAAGTAGATACCCAAAGCATTCAGAGTGGGGCATGGTGAGTCCGTGGCAGATTTCATATTTTTTTTTGTCACAAGTTAGCAGAAATGGAAACTTTAAAAAAAAAAAAATTTTGTCACAAAGTGTCATTTTCCGCTAACTTGTGACATAAAATAAAATCTTCTATGAACTGGGTGTACTGGTTGAACTCGATGGACGTATGTCTTTTTTCAACCAAAAAAACTATGTAATTATGAACTCACCATGCCTCTTAGTGAATACTTTGGGATGTCTTCTTTCCAAAATTGGGTCATTTGGGGGGGTATTTATACTATCCTGGAATTCTAGCACCTCATGAAACATGACAGGTGCTCAGAAAAGTCAGAGATGCTTCAAACTGGGGAAATTCACTTTTTGCACCATACTTTGTAAACGCTATAACTTTTACCCAAACAAAAAAAAATCCAATAAGTGTCTATTTATTGATCAAAGACATGTAAGCACAATAACAGTAGGAAAACAGAGGCGACAGCAGGATAAAAGTAAATAAAACCTTTAAAATTTGCTAGGAGGAAGTGGTGGACTTACCTCCATAAAGCAGACACGAAAAACTGTCTGAAGTTAAACATATATATTTATTGTAAAGTACCCCAGGGTTGCAACGCGTTTCGCAGGATTAGACCCGCTTCATGAGGCATTATAGTGGGGACAACAACTGTAGATAAGAGACAAAAGCTTGCTATAAATATTGCCACAGGAGAAAGTTTCATAAAATGAGTAATAAAAAGGATATTGGGGTATGTCCCGTGTGGTATAAAATGGTGTTTAATATTATGAAGGTTGTACATATGGCATATACAGCTAGAAGTGCAGGTGCTGTAGACGAGAGGAATATGATAACGGAGTTCTGATCAAAAGTAAGAAGAGGGAGGGGGAGAGGGGAGCCTTGTGCTGGATATTGGGATGGTAGTAGACAATAATTGGTGATGTGTGGAAAGAAACTGTTGGAAAAGTATAATGATGGTGGAGGCAGTAACGAAATAGGCATAATGGGAGGGAGGGATATAATAAAGGTGAGAGAAGTGGAGAAATGAGTGTAATGGGGGGAAGGGATATAAGGGACAGCTAATATTGAGATATGCATCGTATTGCAGAGAGGAGGTGTACCGATTATTTAATATTACCAAACCATGATCTAAAGTTGTATAGGTAGAAAAAATAAAAATATAGTGTAAAAAGAGATTTCTGACTTACCAGCAATTCGGACATAGCAAGTAATAATAGCAAGCCCCTGTAATGTAATGAGGACGCTTGTTGCTTTAAATACAATGCTGGAAGTCTAGGGGGCCAGTGGGAGGAAGTGGAGGGCTGGGATGGGAGAGTTGGTTACCCAGGCAACCGCTCTGGCAGCAAATGTGTATAAGCCAGCTGCAAGTTGCCGACTGGTGCTCCGAAAAAGGCGCACTATGTTACAGTATGACGGCGCAGGCGCCGGAGCTGGGCCAATGGGGGCCGGTGGGCGTGTTGCCATGGTGCGACGAAAACGGCGGGGAAGGAGACCACGCGTGCGCCATTACGTAGCCGGTGGGCGTGGACGGAATCGTGGTGCGACGATAGCGGCGCACCGTGGGAAAGGAGTAGAACGCACGTGCGCTGATCACGTAGCACCACATGGGGTGAGATGTGTCAGCGCTGCTATGTTCAAGCAAAGGGGCTCTGTGCATGTGCACATGAGAACTTGAGTGTCAGGCGGCTATATTGATAAGGGGCAAGAGAGGGTAATATAGTAAATGGGAAAGATTTGAGGAAAGGCCTAAAAATTAAAAAAAATATATTTTTAGGCCTTTCCTCAAATCTTTCCCATTTACTATATTACCCTTCCTTGCCCCTTATCAATATAGCTGTCCGACACAAGATCTCATATGCAGAGCCCCTTTGCTTGAACATAGCGGCGCTGACACGTCTCACCCCATGTGGTGCTATGTGATCGGCGCACGTGCGTTCTACACCTTTTCCATGGTGCGCTGCTATCTTCGAGCCACGATTTCGTACACGCCCACCGGCCCCACGTAGTGCTACGTAATCGGCGCACACGTGGTCTCCTTCCCTCCCATGGTGCGGCGTTTTCGTCGCACCATGGCAACACACACGCCCACCGGCCCCCATTGGCGCCTGCGTCGTCATACTGTAACATAGTGCGCCTTTTTCGGCGCACCAATCGGCAACTTGCAGCTTGCTTATACACATTGGCTGCCAGAGCGGTTGCCTGGGTAACCAACCCTCCCATCCCAGCCCTCCACTTTCTCCCATTGGCCCCCTAGACTTCCAGCATTTTATTTAAAACAACAAGCGTCCTCATTACATTACAGAGGCGCTCTACTTGCTATGTCCGAATTGCTGGTAAGTCAGAAATCTCTTTTTACACATTATTTTTATTTTTTCTACCTACATAATTTTAGTTCACAGTTTGTTAATATTAAATAATCGTTACACCTCCTATCTGCAATACGATGCATATCTCAATATGGGACTCTCCCCTTGTCTTCGAGAGTCCCTTCCTTGATGGGTGTGGTTTTTTGGGCTGGAGGAGCCGGGAGTTGAACCCGGGTCTCCTGTGTCGTAGTCTGAGCCCTTGACCATTGCACTATTTTACCACTGTGTGGAATGAATCTTTTTTTGTGTGTTCTATATGCCTCTTCTGCTGATATGCAGGGGTGCCTGTATGTCCCAATAGACACTTCTTTAGGGTGCGTTTCCACTAGTGCGGTGGGGAATCGCAGCGGATTCCCCGCAGACGAATTCGCATGCAGGAGCGTAATCGCATGCGGTTGTATGCGAATTTTACCGCGAATACGCATACGATTTCACATAGATGATGCTGTGTGTGAATTTAACCACGTCAGTGCCTGTGTGCTTTTTCATTGTTTCCATGCGAAATCGTATGCGAATTCGCATGAGAATTCGCATAAAAAACCGCCATGCGAATTCCCTATTAAATACAATGTAAGCGAATCGTATGCGGTGTGTGCGGTGTCCGAATTCGGATGACTCTGCTGTGCAGATTTATCCTGCACAAGAAAACGCTCCGTTTTCCTGACAAGTGGACACAGGCTCATTAACTTTTATTGGTTATGCGAATTTGCATGCGGGGAACGCATGCGAATTCGCGTTAGTGGAAACGTACCCTTATTGTGTGTAGAGAGGAAGTGTATGTTCCAATATTCCCTCCCTTTCCCCCCCCCCCCCCCCCCTTGCCTTGCTCCCTGCGCAGACTAGTGTAATCAAGCTGCCTATTGATCTTCAAAAGTCTAGGTGTTGTTTGTTTGTAATTTTGTTTTTACTACTGATATCCTTATATATTTTTACACCATTCTTTGCTATTAATATGCTATTTACATATTGTTCTGTTTTTCACTTTATTTACACATTTGGGTCTCTTTCCTACTTTGATTAGTGATGCCCTTCTGAGGAAGTTTTCTTTCACCTCACCCTCTCTTCTTAGACTAAAAGCTATTTGGTGCCTGCCGCCTGTTCGCCTTTTCTCCCCTGATGACGCAAGACTGCGAAACCGGTCGGGAAGGTAACAGGCGGCACCATTGTCTATTGATCTACGATTGACCATTACATGTGCGCTAATCTTCAGGGGTTCCCTGTTTATGGGCCCCGTATGTGAGTTATTGTTTTTATATCTACTGCCTTTTAAAGAGATTTTATCTAAATAAACGGGTTACGCTGAGATATTGCCGTTTTTGTTTTCCTATATAAATTCCTGAAACTTTACCTCCATACGGATGTCGACTGGATCTTCACGACGTCTGATGTTCCCTGGACGTTATCTGTGACCTGAGCCATTTTACAACCTTATAATGTGGGTTGTTGGGAGCTGGTAATCCTTTTCTAGTTTTGATGTTTGGCGGATACCTACCTCTGAGCATTTGATATATTGTGGTGAAGAATTTACCATTCCCTACATATAATGACTTTCTAAACCTGCGCTGACCTTTGATGTATGCCTGACTTCTGAACTTTTGGACATTGTTCTTCTCAGCGGCGGTTCCATTGTCCCTTGGCGCCGATATATTTGCTATTACATATCTCAATATTAGCTGTCCTTTATATCCCTTCCCCCCATTACACTCATTTCTCCACTACTCTCACCTTCATTATATCCCTACCTCCCATTATGCCTATTTCATTACTGCCTCCACCATCATTATACTATTCCAACAGTTCCTTTCCACACATCACCAATTATTGTGTACTATCATCCCAAATATCCAGCACAAAGCTCCCCCCCCCCCCCCTCTTCTTACTTTTGATCAGAACTGAGTTATCATATCCCTCTCGTCTACAGCACCTGCACTTCTAGCCGTATATGCCATGTGCAGCCTTCATAATATTAAACACCATTTTATACCACACGGAACACACCCCAATATCCTTTTTTTACTCGTTTTATGAAACTTTTACCTGTGGCAATATTTATAGCAAGCTTTTGTCTTTTATCTACAGTTGTCTCCACTTTAATGCCTGATGAAGCGGGTTTAATCCTGCGAAACGCGTTGCAACCCTGGAGTACTTTACAATAAATATATTTGTTTAACTTCAGACAGTTTTTCGTGTCTGCTTTATGGAGATAAGTCCACCACTTCCTCCTAGCAAATTTTAAAGGTTTTATTTACTTTTATCCTGCTGGCGTCTCTGTTTTCCTACTGTTATACCGAGTCCACCCCAAGGTGGAGGGGTGACCTACCCCTTTTCTTTCCGATCTACAGAGAGTGACTTCTTAATCCTGAGTGAGGACAGGCTTATTCTCCTCACCTGCCTATACAGTGGTTGCCTTGGGGTAACCCTTGTTTGTGAGTATATTTATCTCACTTTTTCATCATTTATGTTGTGTTCCTGACATACTACACCATATTGGGCTCTTGGTCTCTCTCTCTTTGATGTAGCACAATACATTTAGACAAAAAAATATATAGAAATTTTACTTTATTTGAAAAAGGTCAGCACAGAAAGTTTAAAAAAAAATATTTTTTTTTTTATTTTTTATTTTTTTTTACAAAATTTATGTCTTTTTTGATGAATATAATAAAAACCAAACATCACAGCAGCAATCAAATAGCACCAAAAGAAAGCTGTATTAGTGACAAGAAAAGGAGGTAAAATTCATTTAGCAGAAGAAATGTAGAAGACAGAACAGGCACTACAGCAGTTTAGCAGCAGCTGGCAGATAACATCAATAGCAAGCATCCATGGTGAAAGTTCAGAGGTAACAGATAGGGTAATTATATGCCAGAGAAAGCGTGCTCAAGCCAGGAAGTATACAAACATCAATCATGCAGACAGGAGAAAGCTCAAAACCATGTATAACTAAGTATGTAGTATACATTATCTGGTGCCCATGCCTCCGATTCTACATAGGGATGACCACCAGGAAACTTAAAGAAAGGATTCAGGGTCATGTTAGATCTATTTCATCAGGAGTTGGTTGTCCAAGATTGATTGAGCATGTCAACTTAGAACATCATGGCAACCCAGAGGTCCTTAAGTTTGCAGGATTGAAGCAGGTGGTTACCCCACAGAGGGGAGGAGACAGAGAACGAATGCTTTTGCAGAGAGAATCCTGATGGATAATAAAGACAGATGCAATGGGGGCCTTAGGGTTGAATGACTATGTAGATATGGCCTGCTTTCTAGATCCTTGATCCCCCTCCACTAATATCTATTGTGCTAATAGTGTTGTATCTCCAGGATCCTTAAAATCAATTGTTTTTAAAGTAATTGTCCTCCATCTTATGTTGCAGAGACATACCACCCAGTCTATGGATTCTGGGGAGAACAGATTAAAGTTTCATAGTTTCCAGTAAATTAGAGACATGAATAAAATATATATCCCCTTTATAGTACTTGGCATGGTTGTCTCCTGCAAACAACAAGATTCTAGCGGTTAGGTTTTATACATTAATGTTGATAACATGACAATAGAGAAAAAAAAGAGTATTTTCTAATGTGTGTGCTAGGGAGGTACAGTATACATATATATCTATCGATATAGGTATACAAGTTTATTTTTTAACAGTAGATTTATGTATTGAGCCACCCTTTGTGCAGCTCTGCTAATGGCACGTAATGTTGCCAGACGGATCTGCACAATAAAGAAACATCTCCTATACTTTAGCGCCATCTTGTGGTCCTGGAATATTCATGCACTACCACTCAGGAGTGCAGAATGCCAGAACCAGCGTGGAATGCCCCACTTCCTGCCTGCAGACGTCATGGGACGGAGCATCCGACGGAAGTGAGGCAGGCGGCGAGGTCAGGCGCGTCACGCCCACAGGGAGGAATCGCCTATTGAAATAAGCCGTAGTCCGGCGTTTTGATGTGCGCAGCAGCCTCTGAAGACGCTCAAGGAGCGAAACGGTCGTTAGGCGACCCCACTGCCCCCACATAGCCCCGCAGCCATCAATAGAAGGGTAGGCAACTTTTTGTACGGGATATATGCTTTACACATTTTAAAGTCCAACAGCCGGATGAAATAAAGCTGTTTCTGCTTTGAACTTTGCATGTAAAATTCATTCAGATAGTAGGTTGTATGAACGAGCAATAAACCGTTAAAGCTGCAGTGGTCTGAATAGAAAAAAAGTGTCTGGTCCTGAAGGGGTTTTAAGACTGCAGTCCTTAAGTGGTTAAAGAGGAAAGAGGGGAGCGGGTGTGAACAATCTGAAGGAGAAAATGTATGTAAGAAAAAGGAAAAACACTACACCTGAACATTTAAACAGCTAATAGTAGTTGGGGAAGGTAAAATACTTATTTCAGCTATCTTATTTGTAACAGTGGACATCAATTATCAATTTTAATGTAATATTTAGTTTAGGTCTGCTTTACCTCTAGTGAAACAAATACAATTAATAATCTCTTAAAGAGAACCCGAGGCGGGGTTCTTACATCGCAATCCATATACAGAGGCTGGGTCTGTCTATAGAGCCCAGCCTCTGTTTCTAGTTCGTTCCCTCCAAAAGCCCCCCCCCCCCCCGCGCGCGCTGTCAGACCCCATAAAACACAGCCGCTGTGTTTACCTAACTACTGTCAGTCTCGGCTGCTCCCCCGCCTCCTGAATTGCTCTGGTCCCCGCCCGCGTCCTCTCCCTCCAATCAGCGGCGAGGGAAGGGACGTGGGCGGGGACCGGAGCGATTCAGGAGGCGGTGGAGCGGCGAGACTGACATTAGTGAGATAAACACAGCCGGCTGCGACACGCTGCGTGTCGCCAGCGCGGCTGTGTTTTATGGGGTCTGACAGCGCGCAGGGGGGGGGTTTGAAGGAAACTAACTAGCAACAGAGGCTGGGCTCTATAGACAGACCCAGCCTCTGTATATGGATTGCGATGTAAGAACCCCGCCTCGGGTTCTCTTTAAAGGGAACCAGAGATGAACGTTTCACACAAAATAAACATATCAGTTGATAGCTTGTAAAGAATAAATGCTCTACCTGATAATTTTGCCGCTCTGGGTTGTCTTCTTTAGTGTTTTTTATCCATTATTGCTCCAGGAAAAATCAAATATGGCCGCCGGCTCATATCCCTGCTGCTTCTGGGTTATGAATTGTTCTGGATGTGCTGTCTAGGCTATATGAGACTATGCTGCTATCTAGGCTATGTGAGAAAGGCTGCTGTGTGATTTCATTTTGCTATGATGTGCAGCTGCCTGTAGGAAGTGTCTCTCAAAGGAATGAAACTGCAGTCATCATCAGTATCTACAGTAGGCAGACAGAGTGCACACAGAGCACACAGATCATATTGCATATTGCTCTGAAAACGTGTCTGTTTCAGAGCTTCTCTCTCAGCAGGAGCACCCCCTCTCATGTCATCACAGCTCTAAGTATGCAAAGCAGGAAATTTGAGCCAGGAGGTAGCAGGCTTGGGCTTGAAAAGACTCCACAGAAGAGTGACTCAGCTATAATGATTCCAGGTCAAACCTAGACTGAGCCAGTCGGGGATTCTTATCACAGCTGCTAATAGACTAATTAAGCAGATAAGAATGAAACTAAAAGCAGGGTAGGTGTTTACTGTCATGTTCCCACTGATAAATGTAATAAAATACATGAGGGTGCTTCGTCTCTGGTTCTCTTTAAAGAGAAACCGTGACCAAGAATTTAACTTCATCCCAATCAGTAGCTGATACTCCTTTCTTTTTTCCAACCAAACTTTATTGAAGCAGGAAAATTATAGTTAACGTTAATACATCATCCATAAAAGCAATAAAGCTTTGGTAAATGTTTAAAGAACATCAAAACAGTAAAGAACATGTCAGCGCCGTGGTTAATTATTTAACAATAGCTTGGTATAGAAACATATAGCTCGTCTTTTATATAAAATTATGAAGATAAAAATAAAGGGTAGAGATCCCCCGCCAGAGGAAGGAAGGTAAAGCATACTCCGGTATAGTGAATGGCTGTCGGGTCAGGGGTGTGCAGTTTATATTATAGTTCTAATGGAAGAGAGCCAGGTTGCCCATATGTTATTAAATTTAGCCTCAGCACCTCTGTGTTAATACACAGCCTTGCGTAGTGGGAGAAACCTGATTGACAGATCTGATGAGGTCCGAACATGTGGGTACAGTTGCAGTGATCCAATACTTGGTAAGTACCTTGCGAGCCATATGCATTAATTCAAGTAAAAAAATGTGGTATATTTATCAGTAATGGAATCTGGAAAAATACTCAGCAGACATATTTTGGGATCACATTCAATTGGACATCCCATATGATCGTTCAGGAATTCAACAATTTGCATCCAATACAAATTAACATTTGTACAACTCCATATTAAAGTGGATCCGAGATAAACTTTTACTCATTGCATAATTTTGTTCCTTTCCTATTGTTTATAGTGCATTCCTCAAGCCAAATACTTTTTTGTTTTTGTTTTACCGGTAATACTCTAATTCCTTATAAACTAAACAAGCCACGCCCACAGGTTTTCAGAGAGCCAAGGCACTTTCAGACAGTAGCAAGGGCTCATGGGAGCTCAGTCTGGGCAGGAGGAGGGGGAGGTATTACTAGCCAGAGATTTCAGAGGCAGAGGGGAGGAGGGAGGAGGAGGGGGGGATTAGTTATTTTTGCTCAAGATGCAAATAAGCCTGCCTCTGTGTAATGTTTACAAACAACAGGTCTGCTGTCATTGTATCACAGGAAGACATAATCATATTCTATTAAAGCTGTTTGCAGCTAGATTTGTTGTGTTAACTATCTAAACTTTAGATAAGATATATAGACAAGTTACTTGTTATAGTTTGTTTTTCATCTCGGATCCGCTTTAAGTGGAAGAAGGTGCCGGGCGCAGTAACACATTTAGGACAGTGTGTAGGCGTCCCTGGTTTGAACTTTGCAAGGCGTATTGGTGTAAGGGTACGCACGGTGCAAAATACATAAGTATAATAACCGGTCCGGTTTATGTGGGTAAATCTTTACAACTTTCTCAAGAGTTTCCTCCCAATCTTCCTCGTCTATCTCACCTATGTCATCTGTCCATGCCATACGTCGTGTATTGAGTTTACTTTGTGCAGTAGGCAGTACTAGACTATGATAGAGTTGGGAGATCAATTGTTTAGAGGAAGGGCCTGAAATAATCTCTAGAATATCAGAATTTAAAGGTGAAGGTGGTATATCTTTCAACTGGGTGTAAAAGGCGTGTCTTAATTGCAAGAACTTGAAAAAGGCTGATTATGGCAGGTCAAAGTCTGTGGAAAGCTGAGGAAAGGATTTAATTCTACCATCGGCTATAATTTGGTGCAAGAATGTAATTCCTTTCTTCAGCCAAAATTTGAAGTCAGGTATTTTCATAAATTCTCTGAGATTGGCCTTATCCCATATTGGTATCTGATTGGGTTTAGAATCAAGCATAAAAAGCTTATGTGAGCGCTCCCACACATTAAACATTTGCTTTAAAGAGACTCTGTAACATTAAAAAGATCCCCTGGGGGGTACTCACCTCGGGTGGGGGAAGCCTCCGGATCCTAATGAGGCTTCCCACGCCGTCCTCTGTCCCACGGGGGTCTCGCCGCAGCCCTCCGAACAGCCGGCGACTGTGCCGACTGTCAGTTCAATATTTACCTTTGCTGGCTCCAGCGGGGGCGCTGTGGCGGCTTTCCGTTCCGAACTACACGGAAATACTCAATCTCATTCGGGTCCGCTCTACTGCGCAGGCGCAGGAAACTTGCGCCTGCGCAGTAGAGCAGATCCGACGGCGATCGGGTATTTCCGTGTAGTTCGGAGCCGACAGCCGTCAGAGCGCCTGCGCAGGAGCCAGGAAGGTAAATAGAGATAAGATACAGATAAGCCTGCCTCTGTGTAATGTTTACAAACAACATGGCTGCTGTCATTGTATCACAGGAAGAAATAATCATTTTCTACTAAAGCTGTTTGCAGCTAGATTTGCTGTGTAAACTATCTAAACTTTAGATAAAATATATAGACAAGTTACTTGTTATAGTTAGTTTTTCATCTCGGATCCGCTTTAAAGAGACACTGTAATGAGAAAAACGTCCCCTGGGGGGTACTCACCTCGGGAGGGGGAAGCCTCAGGATCCTAATGAGGCTTCCCCTGTCCTCCTCTGTCCCACGGGGGTCTCGCTGCGGCCCTTCAAAGCCGGCGTGACAAATCTGACAGCCTGTTCAATATTTACCTTTTTCGGCTCTTCTTACGGAGATAGGTGGAAATAGTTGATCTCCATCGGGTCCGCTCTACTGCGCAGGCGACTTGTGCCTGCGCAGTAGAGCGGCCCGATGGAGATCGGCCATTTCCGCCTATCTCCGTGGGAAGAGCGGATACTGCACCTGCACTGGAGCCGCTGAGGTAAATATTTACATCGACGCCGCTCCGGGAGGATTTTCGCCGCCACCGTGGGACCGAGGAGGACGGGGGAAGCCTCAATAGGATCCGGAAGCTTCCCCCACCCGAGGTGAGTACCCCTCGGGATGTTTTTTCGTTACAAATTCTCTTTAAAGAGACTCTGTAACAACAAAAACCTCCCCTGGGGGTACTCACCTCGGGTGGGGGAAGCCTCCGGATCCTAATGAGGCTTCCCACGCCGTCCTCTGTCCCACGGGGGTCTCGCCGCAGCCCTCCGAACAGCCGGCGACTATGCCGACTGTCAGTTCAATATTTACCTTTGCTGGCTCCAGCGGGGGCGCTGTGGCGGCTTTCCGTTCCGAACTACACGGAAATACTCGATCTCATTCGGGTCCGCTCTACTGCGCAGGCGCCGGAAACTTGCGCCTGCGCAGTAGAGCAGACCCGACGGCGATCGGGTATTTCCGCCTACTTCGGAGCCGACAGCCGTCAGAGCGCCTGCGCAGGAGCCAGGAAGGTAAATATTACGTCACCGCTGCACGGAGGGCTGCAGCGAGACCCCTGACGGATGGAGGACGGCGTGGGAAGCCTCATTAGGATCCGGAGGCTTCCCCCACCCGAGGTGAGTACCCCCCAGGGGACGTTTTGTCGTTACAGTTCCTCTTTAAAGAGGAAATCCAGTGAAAATAATGTAATAAAAAAAAGTGCTTCATTTTTTCAATAATTATGCATAAATGATTGTCGGTGTTTCCCCATTGTAAAATCTTTTAAATCCCTGATTTACATTCTGACATTTATCACATGGTGATATTTTTACTGCTGGCAGGTGGTTTAGCTGCTGCTTGCTTTTTTGTCAGTTGGAATCAGCTGTAAACAGCTATGTTCCATAATGCGATGAGGTTCACAGACGGGAAACTGCTAGGACCATGGTCCTCAGAGTTTCTTGTGGGAGTGGTTTTCCCACAATATCAGCCATACAGAGCCCCCTTGATGATCCGTTTGTGAAAAGGTAAAGATTTCTCATGTTAAAAGGGGGTATCGGCTCCCCCGACACAAGAACAAATCAGATTCCCATTACAATGGGACAGTTCATTTAAATATTTAAGAATCCTGATTTCTAGATCTCCTACTGACTTTCTCAAGCTTAACCTTGAACCTCTGTTAAATACGGTCTGTGGTAAGTTGAGGGCATGGGAAAAGCTTCCTCTTACTGTGGTTGGCAGAGCCAATCTGTTTAAGATGATGATACTCTCCAAAATTCTTTACATAACATGGCATTCCCCCATATTTCTCTCACCAGCTGCTTTCACCAAACGCAACTCTACACTAACTCAGTTTATCTGGGCTAAAAAACATCGTTTAGCATTATCTACTTTGCAGTAGGCGGAATAGCTCTTCCTAATTGCTATCAATACTACCTGGCAGCACAGCTATCACACATGTACGCCACCTTATGCGAGGATAAACCATTAATACAAAACCTGTTAATATCTGACTTCTCCTTTGTGTATACTGATCCCCTGTACAATTTGCTTAAAGAGAATCTGTATTGTTAAAATCGCGCAAAAGTAAACATACCAGTGCGTTAAGGGACATCTCCTATTACCCTCTGTCACAATTTCGCCGCTCCTCGCCGCATTAAAAGTGGTTAAAAACAGTTTTAAAAAGTTTGTTTATAAACAAACAAAATGGCCACCAAAACAGGAAGTAGATTGATGTACAGTATGTCCACACATAGAAAATACATTCATACACAAGCAGGCTGTATACACCCTTCCTTTTGAATCTCAAGAGATCATTTGTGTGTTTCTTTCCCCCTGCAGCTATCTTCCACTGAAGTGTCAGGCTGTTTCTTCCTGCAGAGTGCAGACAGCTGTGCCTGTATGTAATTCCTCAGTATGTGAAAGCCCAGCCAGCTCAGAGGAGGATTTATCCAGCTTGTAAAAGATAATAGAGCAGAGAGAAGCTGCACTAATCTAAATAATACACAGGCAAGGTGCAGAGAGGGGCCTGGAGGGGGGAGATGCATCACAGAACCACAACACTAAAGAACTTGGCAGCCTTCCAGACACAGGCCTGACAAGTCTGACAAGAGAGAGATAAGTTGATTTATTACAGAGACTGTGATAGTACAAAGTGCTGCAGTAAGCCAGAACACATTAGAATAGCTTTTGGAACTTGTAGGATGATAAAAAACAGGATGCAATTTTTGTTACGGAGTCTCTTTAAAGGAATAAGTGGAATACCCAATTTCAGGTCCTTAACTGTTACTTTAAAGAGGATCTGTAACATGAAAAGATCCCCTGGGGGGTACTCACCTCGGGTGGGGGAAGCCTCCGGATCCTAATGAGGCTTCCCACGCCATCCTCCATCCGTCAGGGGTCTCGCTGCAGCCCTCCGTGGAGTCCGGGCAGCGGTGACGCCAATATTTACCTTCCTGGCTCCTGCACAGGCGCTCTGACGGCTGTCGGCTCCGAACTACACGGAAATACCCGATCGCCGTCGGATCTGCTCTACTGCGCAGGCGCAAGTTTCCTGCGCCTGCGCAGTAGAGCGGACCCGAATGAGATCGAGTATTTCCGTGTAGTTCGGAACGGAAAGCCGCCACAGCGCCCCCGCTGTAGTCAGCAAAGGTAAATATTGAACTGACAGTCGGCATAGTCGCCGGCTGTTCGGAGGGCTGCGGCGAGACCCCCGTGGGACAGAGGACGGCGTGGGAAGCCTCATTAGGATCCGGAGGCTTCCCCCACCCGAGGTGAGTACCCCCAGGGGAGGTTTTTGTTGTTACAGAGTCTCTTTAAAGAGAATTTGTAACGAAAAAACATCCCGAGGGGTACTCACCTCGGGTGGGGGAAGCTTCCGGATCCTATTGAGGCTTCCCCCGTCCTCCTCGGTCCCACGGTGGCGGCGAAAATCCTCCCGGAGCGGCGTCGATGTAAATATTTACCTCAGCGGCTCCAGTGCAGGTGCAGTATCCGCTCTTCCCACGGAGATAGGCGGAAATGGCCGATCTCCATCGGGCCGCTCTACTGCGCAGGCACAAGTCGCCTGCGCAGTAGAGCGGACCCGATGGAGATCAACTATTTCCACCTATCTCCGTAAGAAGAGCCGAAAAAGGTAAATATTGAACAGGCTGTCAGATTTGTCACGCCGGCTTTGAAGGGCCGCAGCGAGACCCCCGTGGGACAGAGGACAGGGGAAGCCTCATTAGGATCCTGAGGCTTCCCCCTCCCGAGGTGAGTACCCCCCCAGGGGACGTTTTTCTCATTACAGTGTCTCTTTAAAGCGGATCCGAGATGAAAAACTAACTATAACAAGTAACTTGTCTATATATTTTATCTAAAGTTTAGATAGTTTACACAGCAAATCTAGCTGCAAACAGCTTTAGTAGAAAATGATTATTTCTTCCTGTGATACAATGACAGCAGCCATGTTTGTAAACATTACACAGAGGCAGGCTTATCTGTATCTTGAGCACTCAGCCTGTGAACAAAAACCTAATCCCCCCTCCTCCCCTCTGCCTCTGAAATCAATGGTTAGTAACACCTCATCCTTCTCCTGCCCAGACTGAGCTCGCATAAGCCCTTGCTACTGCCAAGGCTTTCTGAAAACCTGTGGGTGTGGTAAATTTAGTTTATAGGGAATTAGAGTATTAAAACAAAAACAAAAAAGTATTTGGCTCGAGGAATGCCCTATAAACAATAGGAAAGGAACACAATTATGCAATGAGTAAAAGTTCACCTCAGATCCACTTTAAGTTTAGTTTCACTGCAGGTTTCCTTATTAGTCAAAGGTTTACTGGTTCACGATAAATGGCAATGGTCAACTTCAATAATTCATATTTGGTGATTATACAGAATTAGAGAGGGGGGGGGGGGGAAACATACCTTTTATTAGGCCTTGGATGATCCCACTAATTTTTAATCCGGCATCAATGATCGTTATCTCTAGGTGAGGAGAAAATAATGTTTAACACATACATTTCTAGAGCAAAGCACAATCAACTTAAGTAAAAATAGTAATGGTCAATGAGAGGCTAAGAACTCGGACTTAAAAAAAAAAAAAGTTTAACTTAGCTGGAGCTTCTACCAGCCCTCTAAAGACATCCTGTGCCCATGCCGGGACAAAACGCTCCTCCGGTCTCCTACCGTGGCTCACTTTCCTTTTCGGGGACTGAGGCCGTCAACGGCCACTGTGCCTGCATGGCCCTGGTCGCAGGTGTCCTCATTCGCGCTCCCATTCCGGGAGCATCCTAAGTAGGCGCAGAACGAGAAAACCTCGTTCTGCACCTATGCAGGATGCTCACTATCAGGGGAGCGCAAACTAGGACGCTCGCGACCAGGGCCATGCAGGTGCAGTGGCCGGCAACAGTCTCAGTCACCAAAAAGGAAAATGAGCCACGGCAAGCGAGCAGAGGATCATTATGTCCCGACACAGGGGAAGAGGGGGCAGTAGGTTTCCTTTAATGCTAATCTCAATACCAGATTTATGGTAATTCTGCAGGCTTGAAAATAAATCGATCACAAGCAGCTCTTGCAGGTCCATTTTTAAACTGATTACATTTCCATAAAATTATCATACATCATATTTTGTGCATCAGTTTAGAATTTAAACATTATTGACTACATACGGCTAGAAATTACACTGCTTATACTGCAAAAAACTACTCTATATAAATGCTGATATGAAGGGAGGAGATATGTTAAAATCTGCACAGCTTCTTTAAAGAAACACTGCAGTGCGTGCTGCCTTTCCACAGCATCTATTGAAGTTAATTTCATAAAAATGGCCAAAGTGAACTACAAATAGTTAGGTCTTGGAGCATACAGGCTTCTGTTTTTTTTTGAAGCATAACAACAGTATCCATAGCCTTATACAAAGCCACTTCGCAATGAAGCCAGTCTTTCCAATGCTGTAGAGGCAAGTTCAGTTACATAAGTATGCACCAACTCTGGGTGTTGCATTGTTGAATACTGATGTGTATAAAGAGAAGGTGTGGCACTGCAGTAATCCACTCTTGTTTTATTTATCTTAATTACTTGGGTGCATGATCACATCCATAGAGCCCACATTTCAGCTTCAGAATTGGAAAGAATGCAGGAAGTCAATCATGTGTTGTCAGATAGTGATGGGGCTACTGCTATCAGAGAGATACCCGAATTAAAAAAAAGAAAAAAAAGAAAACACGATAGCTTCTTAAATGTTATTTGTGGATCATGATATGATTATTGATTTATAACGTGCCAACACATTCCATGGTGCTGATCTTAAAACAAACCCTAAAAGTATATGAAGTAACACTCATCAATCTTGAAATTTGGGCATTCATAGAGTTTTCTTCTAGAGTTCAATTCTAGGCACCTACCTAACTTTGCAAACCTCCAACATACCTGCCTATGGTCAAGAGTTTGATGATTAGAAAATATTTATTATATATAATAATGCGGAACTCTCAGAGAACATATCAGGGTGGCTGGAACTGGTACTGACAGCCATAAGCCCAGCACCTGAGGGAACCATACTGGCCACAATGGACATGGAATCCCTGCTCAATGATGATGGCATTGCGGTCTGTCGTAAATCATAAGCAGTGCTTTTAAGCGCTGTTAGATTTGGGCGCAGCCAGCGCCACCATAGACTATAATGGGAATAAGTCTATAGCGGCGTTCAGTGAGTAACGTCGGCGCTGTCAGAAGACGGAGCTGAAGTTGCTTAAAAAACACAATAATTCGGCCTCCAGCAATCGCTGGAAGCTGAATTATATCATTCCCCCACTATCCATGGTGGCCTGGAGGGGGAATAGTAATTAACACGGCCTGGACTTGTGCAGCAGCAGGATCAACCATATAACAGCTGTATCCTGCGCCCAAGTCTACCGGCACCGTTTTCATATGTATGCGTCATAAATATCTTCAGGGTCAGGAAATACCTGTAAAGCCTATTGTTGAACTGATGAAATTCATTCTTACCCATAATTATTTCACTTTTGGATGGGACCTCTATTTACAGCAGGTGGGAGTGGCAATGGGTTAACAATTTGCACTACAGTATGCAAACGTCTTCATGGCCAAAATCAAAGAGGAATACCTACTTCAGTTTCATTGATGATATTTTTTTTTAAAGATTCTTTATTTAACAACTTTTTTATAACATACAACACAAAGTCACATACTATGTATAAAAGCAAGGAACATAGGCAATGGTCAACTGTCAGTGCCGACCTGATAGTAGTTGCATCACAGTATGGACAACAGATAGGCATACGTTTATCCTTATGAAATAAATCAGGCAAAGAGCAAAATTATTAGCTATATCGGAAACCAAAAAAAACACATGGCTGCCCCCATGTGTACCCCGGTGGAACCTCTACCCTAGGCTCCCCATAGGGGAAGATTCGAAACTCAGGTGGGTCCGGGGCCCTAAGGGAACACACTCCCAGACCCTGCCTTTTATTAGGAAAAATTAAGACCTAGAGGTTCAAGCTACACGGTAAGACATTTTGCCTGAAGGGAGACAGAAGGGATCACCTCCCTCTGGCTCGGAGCTTCTCTACTTATACAATACAACTAACAGTAGAGACGAAGAAAGTCTCTAGAAAGGAGAAGAATAGGAAAAAAAAGAGAAGACAGAGGATAACGAGACAGGAGTGTACACTCGCAGCTGTTTAAAAGTCAGTAGGGTAGTGTAAGTAAGCCCTTGTGAAGGTCGGGGAGGGGGGGGAGAGAGAGCAGGGCCTATGAAGCTTCCGTCTGGATACGTCTCAATGTCCACGTATGCCAAACCCCCAATTTTCATTGAATAAAAAGATTAACCAGTCCCTCATGAGTGTGTGTATTGTGCGAACTCAACTGTTTCCTCGTATTCATGCCAGGGGGCCCATGTACGGCTAAACTGCTCCTCCCTATCGTGAATGGACTGGGTAAGGTTCTCCATCCTTTTGAGATGTTGAACCTCCAGTAGCCACTCCTGGACTGTAGGCGCGGATGTAGATTTCCAGTGCCGGGCAATGAGCAGCCTAGCAGCATTTATCAAGTGTTTGGATAATGATTTTTTTATATCTGCTCAAGCTTCTGGGGGTGTTGTGTAACAGATAGTATGATGGATCCATAGAGGGTTCTACTCCAGTAATCTTGGACATTATTGTCTTCACAGACTCCCAATATGTGGAGAGGCTTGGGCAGCTCCAGAAAATATGTAGGAACGTCCCCGGCTGTGACCCGCATCTCCAGCAAAGGGGGCTTACTGAGGGAAATATTTTATTGAGTTTAACCGGCGTACGGTACCATTGTGAGAAAAGCTTGTAGCCTGATTCCTGTATATGAGCAGCCACAGATGTCTTTTGGGCAAGGATAATCACCTTTTGCCATTGTGAGTCAGAGAAAACAGTGCCCAATGTCTCCTCCCACCTAGAACGCAAATGTAAAGCAGATTCTCCATAGGAGGATAACATCATATAAATCTGGGATATGCTTCTGGTGATATAGCCTTCACCAGAACATAGTGCCTCGAATTGTGATAGATTGCGGGAAAGTTGTTGTCTAGATCCCAGACTCAGGAGGAACTGCCTAAATTGTAATAGAGGCCAGCCATCTAATAAAGGGTTTTTCCTCTGAGCCCTAAGAGGACCCAAATCCAGCCATCTCCCGTCTTTCAGCAATTGACCCGCTCTTAAGGTTTGGCTCCCTCTCCAATGTAAGTATGCCCTCTTGAACATACCTGGAGGGAATCCAGGATTATCTAATATTGGTATTAAGGGCGAAGGGAACTCAGACAACAGGCCCTTCTTGTTATATTTAGTGAATAGGTGCAATGTGTGAGAGACCAAAGGGTACGTAATGCCCGATACAACGGCCCTATCCGGAGCCCATGCCAGATGTTTCAGTGAAGGGTGCGATAGGTCATGTTCCATTGTGACCCATTGTTTGAGAGAGTTATGCCTGTGCCAGTCCACTATCCGCACCAGGGTCGCCGCTGCATGATAGAGCTGTAAATTGGGAATGGCCAGTCCTCCTCTCTCCTTGGGGAGAATGGATACGGAGTATCTCAATCTCGGGGGCTTACTCTGCCAGATGAAACGTTGGAAACATTGTCTAATTTCTTTAAAATAGGTAGCCGGCACTGCCACAGGAAGAGTCTGGAAAAGGTAAAGGAAACGAGGGAGCAGGTTTATTTTTATTATATTAATACGACCGAACCAAGAAAATTTAGAGACATCCCATCGCTGCAAGTCTGATTTTACCCTAGCTAAGAGCGGCTTATAATTAAGCTGTAATATATCGTCGGGGTTACTAGGAATTTTAGTGCCAAGGTATGTTAAGGCCCGGGCTGACCATCTAAATGGAAAATTCACTTCCAGCCTCTGTTGGAGTTCCGGGTCTATATTGATATTCAGCGCCTCGCATTTGCTGAGATTAATTTTGAAATTAGACAGTTGACCATATCTATCAAATTCTTTCAGTAGGTTTGGTAAGGAAATATGGGGGCTGGACACATAAAAAAGCAGATCATCTGCATAGGCAGTGATTTTATGTTCTGCAGATGGCAGATGAAGGCCACAGATATCACCATTAGCTCGTAGAGTCCTTAATTAAAAGAGGTTCTAGGGTGAGGGCAAATATAAATGGGGAGAGCGGGCAGCCCTGGCGAGTTCCGTTTGTTATAGGGAACGGGTCTGACATTTCGCCATTAATTTTGATACGTGCTGAGGGTTTTGAGTATAAGGCCATAATATATGAGAGCATGGATTGGGGTAATCCGATATGCTTTAAGGTGTTCTGGATAAAGTCCCACTGGACACGGTCAAAGGCCTTCTCCGCGTCAGTGGAAAGAAGCATCATTGGTGAGCCCTTTGACCGAGCCCAGTGTATCGCCCCCAGTGTCCGTATCGTGTTATCCCTAGCTTCACGTGTTGGGATGAAACCGACCTGGTCGTAATGGACCAGTTTTCCCATGAAGGGGGACAATCTGTTTGCTATGATCTTCGCGAATAGCTTGAGGTCAATATTCAGCAGGGAGATAGGGCGATAGTTGGAGCAAAGCGAGGCGTCTTTGCCTGCTTTATGAATGACTGTAATATGTGAGAGCAGCATATCATTCGGGAAGGACGTGGGGTTGGCTTCATCAGAGAGTGAGTTGTAAGCTTTCAGTAGGTATGGGAGTAGTAAGTCCGGGTAATGCTTATAGTAGTCAAGCGGGAACCCATCGGGGCCTGGGGCTTTGCCAGTGGGTGTTTGGGAAATTGCTATTTTTAGTTCTTCAATAGAAATAGGGTCTGCGATTTCCTTAATCTCATCCTCTGACAGTGCCGGCATCTGGGACTGGGTTAAGTAATCTTTTAGTTTGGATAACTGTGTAGCTCGGGGGGTCCCGGGGGACTCCACCGAAATATTGTACAGAGTTTCATAGAATTTTTTAAAGATTCTAGCTATAGAGGCTGTCCTATGGTGTTTAACTGAGGCAGAGTCGTTGATATGTGGGATATAGTTTGCAGCTTGTTGCTTTCTAAGGGCCCTAGCCAGTAGGGTACTACATTTATTTCCATACTCGTAGTAATATCTTTTGCAGCGTTGTGCAGCATGTCGTGCCCTGGAGAATAATAAGCTCTTCAGTTTCTCCCTTTCGGTTTTCAAGGCGTCCAGGACCCCACTAGGAGGAGAGTTTCTATGAAGCAGCTCTAGCCTACGTAGTTCTAAGAGAGATTTTTCTATTGCTTTATTCTGCACTCGTTTCTTCCTACTCCCCTCCTGGATAAGGATTCCCCTGATAACACATTTATGTGCTGCCCAAAGTGACATTGGTGACATATCTTCTGTGTCATTGGTATTGAAATACCGCTCAATGGCGCCTCTTACTCTCTCACTCACCTCCCTATCTTTTAATAAGGATGTGTTTAGTCGCCAATTCATTGGACCCCTCCTCTTCTCCAGAATAGAGAAAGATATTGTTGCAGCCGCATGATCCGAAATTGTTCTCGTACAGATGTCTGCCTCAATTATCTCTGATAGCAGGTTGTGTGAGGAGAAAATGTAATCAATACGCGAATAAAGATTATGGGGATGTGAGAAATAGGTATATTCGCGACTAGACGGGTTCAGGATACGCCATGGGTCTACTAACTGACGTGCCTGAAGCGCTAATTTACATCTCTGGATGAGTCTGTGTGGGATGGTAGATCTACCAGTGGAGGAGTCCAATGAAGGGTCCAGCGCCACATTCAGATCTCCGCCTATGATCACACTGCCTTCAGCGAAAGCATCAAGTTCAGTTAGGAACTGCTCAAGAAATGTATACTGTCCCGTATTTGGGGCGTAAAAAGTGCCAAGTGTCACTTTTCTCTGATTGAGTATGCCCTTTAATAGGTGGAACCGCCCCCCCGGGTCTGAGAGCTGCTGAATCTGGGTTAGGCAGACCTGTCTAGAGAGAATGATTGCCACGCCTTTCGTCTTGGTGTCAGGGGAATTACTTAGGAAAACCTGTGGAAATCTCGAATTACCAAATCTGGGGTGATCTGTACCTCTAAAGTGTGTTTCCTGTAGGAACGCTACCTGTATTCTGGACCTGTGTAATTCAGAAAGAAGGGCTGAACGTTTTTCGGGGATGTTTAGCCCATGGACATTGAGCGTCATAGTCTTAAGTGATGCCATAGTCCCCCCACCCCCCCCCCCCCCACCCGACACTCCACTCCACTCCCTGGCAACGAGCACACTCAGAAAAAAAGGGATAGAAAAAAGCACAGAAAAGGAAACATTTTGGGGTAAATGCCCCAACGAGTATGGATCTCGGAGTATAAGCTCCAACAGCCATACCACCCATGTAAGGTCAGACCATCGTCCCATCGACAGGGAGGATGGCTTTCCAACGCCGACCATAACGGGGAAAGGGAGGAGAAGGTCCATACTCACCCAGACCACTCTCCCCTCACCCCCGGCCACGGGTCAATAGAAAGCACAATCAAAACTAAACCATATTATTATTGTTATTGTGGTAATTAGGAAGAATCCACTCTGCATGTCGGAGCCCCCACATATGCAGCTGGACGTCCATCAACAGTACCCGTAACTAATCCGCTTTAGTCTCCCCTGCACCCCCCTCTCGGATACCCCCATGCTCATGATCTCATTTGGCCTCCCTGCCCCCCCTACCCAAAGGAGGAATGAGCTACGTGTATTCATATGATTTCCCCTCCCCCCAGCAGAAGCAAGGGGGAGGTGATTAGGAGGGAGATCCAACCGCCCCCCAAGGCTCCCCAGCTCCCCCTGCCTGATTAAAACAGACAAACCTGTTAGTAAAGAGTGGAAGATATATAGCCACAAGGGGAAGGGTAGTGCGATATGCTATGTGAAAACGTGTAACTCCAAGGCTATGGCACAGGAAAGAAGGCTGTTAGTCGCAACGTGCTCTGATACTCGCTTAGAGTTCTCCCCTGGCCCAGCCCAGGGGACACGTCACACCATCTAATAGCAGTGCATCCCAGTAAACCGCACACATTCAGATAGGACTGCAGCAAATCCCGGCAGAGCTAAGAAATTAAGCTTTTGCCAGTGAGTGCTACAGATATCACCACCCAAGTATGCATACCTATATATATACCCCCACTCCCATAAGAAAGCACACATTTATACATACAGACACCGTAATTGCAAATATCACCTAAAGTTAAGAAGACATATTGAAAGAGCTGTAGCTACTGAGAAGAGCCGCAGACGGGGCTCCTGTGGAAATCCACTGAGTAATAAGTTCATAGAACCCATGATATAGAGTGCACGTTCTCTAATGAGGAACAGGGTATGTATAGTCATGACTTAAACAGTAAGGGGCTATGGGGGAGCAGTAGCTGCGGGCCCCGTCACAGGGCTACCTCCCACAAAAGGGCATCCCACCGTGCGCTCTCCTCACCCAAAACCAGTGTAACCTCACAGCAATACCCTCTGGGAAGAATATGCTCCATTTAACCGAGATGCAGAGGCATGGTAGTAGGAGCTCCCCGTCCCCCCGAATAAAGCAAAATTGGCCTTAGGGGGTATAACGTAGAACTGTATTGGGCGAAAAAACCTCTGCACGGGGAAAGGGAGGGCTAGCGCAGGGAGCCTGAAAATCGAATTGTAGTATAATAGCGGAGGACCCTCGGGGCACAGTTTCAAGGGGGGGGGCTCCTAGAAGGCCTTCGATGAGATAGTGAAGTAGATCCTCGGGGAATTATCTTATAGGAAGGCAACAGCTGGGGGGGGGAGAAATCCCCTTATGGGAAAGTACTAGCATAGTATCAGGCAAGCCTGTCACGAGGGCTATGGCTATTGAAGCATCGTCAGGCTTGCCAACCTCAGGATGTAAAATTGAGTATATGAGGAGGCATACCTTCAGGGGGCAGAGAACATGAGGGCCGACCAGGGGTAGCCAGGAAGCAATATAGTCACTGAAGAACAGGGGATGACGGGTCAGGACAGGTACTTATGTTCAGATGAGCAGAACGTTCCTCGGCAGCTGCGGGGCCATCACGCAAGAAGACACGAGAGGGTTCACAAGGTGTCGTCTGCAGCAGGGCGCTGTCCGCGCTGACGCTGTGGTTTTGAAAAATCCAGGAGATCTGGGTCCCATTCTGGAGCAGCAACCGCAGTAATGTCGAGCTTGTTGAAGAATTCAGTGAGCTCTCGCGGGTGCTTTAGGCTGGAGGTGATGTTCCCCAAGCGAGCCTGGAGCTGGAATGGGAATCCCCATCGGTACGAGGCTCCCGCTCGTTGTAGAGCTTGTAAGACAGGCTTCAGAGCTTTACGCTGAATTAGAGTTGAGGGTGCCAGATCTTGGAACAGTGAAATTGTAGCCCCATCAAAATCAATGGATCCCGCCGTTCTCGCAGCTGTCATAATCATATATTTCAGGGCGAAATCATGAACTCTGCAGATAACGTCTCTGGGCGGTTCAGAGCCCCGCGGGATAGGTCGCAGCGCCCGGTGAGCTCGATCTAGTTTAAGTTCCTCCGTAGGCTGCTGATCTAGTAGGCCATTGAAGATTCCTTGCAGGGTAGGCTGAAGATCCTCTGCCCTGGTAGCCTCCGGGAGGCCCCGCACCCGAATATTATTTCGGCGGCTCCGGTTCTGCAGGTCCTCTATCTGCGAGCGGAGTAGGCTGTTTAGGAGCTGTTGTCGGGCATCCTTCTCCTTGAGTGCTGTCACTTCAGTCTGGAGATCAGATGTCTCCTTCTCTAATGCGGATACTCTCTGCGTCATGGAAGTGAGCTCGTCCCAGATGGAGGCTATCTCCTCCTTAGTGGAGCTTACAATTCTCTCCGTCTGGAGTTGCATATCCAGCTTTGTTGGCATGCCTCTCAAATAAGCCCATATCTCATCCAGGGCATTGCCCTTCTCTGAGGTGCCCGGTGAGCTGGAGAGAGAAGAACCTGCAGTCTGGGAGGCAGCCATCTTGGAGGTAGTGCTGCGGGTGGAGGCCGGGGAGAAATATTGCTCCAGCGTGTCCTTACCCTTCTTTTTCTCTCTTTTCTTTTCAGCTTTCTTGGCAGACTTGCTTGCCATGCCACCTCCGACAAGCAGTGAGCGGAATCTGGGGTTTAGTGGTGCATAAAGACTAAAAAGGGCTTACTCGTGGCCGGGAGCTTCAGGGAGACACGTCTTCACGCGACCATTGCACGCTCCGCCCCCCCATTGATGATATTTTAATCATCTGGTCCGCAAGTGAGGAGGATCTTCTCCAGTTCCACAGGAAATTCAATGCCTTCCATCCTACAATCAAACTGAAACTTACCTACTCTCACACAGATTAACTTTCTGGACACCACCATACACAAAACAACCTACAAATGTCCGTGTATCGGAAACCAACATACCACATACCTAAGATATGACCGTTTCCATCCCAAGCACATAAAGAATTCTATAATTTATAGCCAAGCTATAAAGTTGCAATCGGATTTGTTCTGACAGGGAGGACAGAGACAAGCACCTGGATCGCCTTAAAGTGAATGGGAACCCTTTTTTATATAAAAAAGTCAGATACTCACCTAAGGAGAGGGAGGCTCTGGGTCCCATAGAGCATCCCCTCTCCTCTCCCGGTCCCCGCTGTTGTCCTGGCTCCCTCGTAGCGGTATTCGACCGTTTTGGTCAAATACCGCTGCTTCCTGGCCGAAAGGAGGCTTCGGAAATGCTTCGGGAGCCTGAGTGCTCCCGAAGACGGGCCTCTCTACACTGCGCACGCATGAGCGCTCTCTATGATGCACTCACGCATACGCAGTGTGGAGACGCCTGTCTTTCGGGAGGACTCGGCTCCCGAAGACTTCCGAAGTTCCCTCGGCGGGGGATGTGAACAGGGGGGCCAGCGCAGCACGGAGGGCACCGGGAGAGGAGAGGGAAGGCTCATTAGGACCTCTCCTTCCCTCTCCTTAGGTGAGTATCTGACATTTTTATTTTATTTACATATGGGTTCCCAATAGCTTTAAGAACATTTTCATTAAACAAGGTTACAGTCCTCCTTTGACCGAGGCCCAAATCAGGAAAGCCAGCATCATCCCCAGGACAGTGTCCCAATGGTTGTCATCTAAAATCCACACCTGGAAATCTTAAGGAGGATTGCAAAGGAACGTCATCCCATTTTACCACAAGGATTACATAATGAGAAAAATATCCCCTAAACGTCCCCTCCAGTCATATCGGCAACTACCCAATCTAAAACAGATGACTGTCAGTTCTTTGAATAGGCCATAACAGAACGCAACATCACCCTGCCAACAAAAAAGGTGTGGGACCTGCAGACACATTTACTCCACTGATAGGTTAACGATACCAGGATCGCAACAGGAGTACAGAGCACAAAGGCACATTTTCCAGTCATGTATGCTAACTGCCCGAAAGGTATGTATGTGGGAGAAACCGGACAAACTCTGTGCAAACGTATGAACGGAAACAGGCACACTATTAACAATGCTGAATCTGAACTACCAGTTGCTACACACTTTTGTTCCAGTGGACACAGCATGAATGATCATCGTGTCACTGCCCTGAAGGGTGGCTTCAAATCGTCAAAAGATAGATTAATAGCAGAAACAAAATGTATAAATTGGTTCAAAGCTGTGGACAAAGGCTTGAATGAGGACAAAAACTTTTTATATCGGTATGAGGTTGATGATATCTAATGTCATAACTCTCTCAGGCTATATTGCATCCACTTTGCTTGTAGCTAAACTTGTGAACTCGAAATTTACAATGCCTCTGTGAAGGTCTGAGTCCGAATTCTGTGAGTATTGTGTAAACAAGGAGTCTTATCTCAGCTAACAATATCTCACCCCATTTAGAGGTTAGGTTTCACTTAAAGAGAGCCCGAGGTGGGCTCATAAAATGAGAAAAGAAAAAAAAAGTAGGCTACCTTAATAGTGGGGATGAGTGGATCAGGTAGCAGTCAAAACCTCCGCTCTCAGCCGCTCCCGTGGGCCGCAATGGCCCACTTGCATTTTTGTGACCTTTGGGTCACGACGCAGCAAGGAGAGACTGTGTCTCACAGCATGCAAGGAGGCAGGGGAGCGGCAGGGGGCGCAGCTAGGGAGAGAGAGCTGCCTTATGGCAGCTCTGGAAACCCTGTAGGAATACCCCTGGCAGGCGTTTTAAACAAGGAATTTCTCTCCCCTGTTTTTACCTCCGAGATGGCAACAAAAATTGGGGGGCGGAGGTGTGGTGGCAGAGAGCGCCTGGGCTGACACAGAGGCATGTCAAGAGGCAGAGAACATGCCTCCATGTCCCATCTGCCTGAACTGCCCCCCCCCCCCCCCCCAAGAACCACCTCGGATTCTCTTTAAGGCATCTTAATGACATGTATTTATGCTTGAATAAAAAATATATGTAACCACCCCTTTTGATGTTGCATGTATATAGATGTCTGTTCCAACATCTTGTGAGCAAACAGGATTGAAGCCCAACGAAGGCTGTATAGCCGAAAACTTGCTTACTTGTATTCTTTTAAGTTAGCCAATAAATGGTATCCTCCTGATTCAAAACTTTTTGCTTTTACTGATGGCTAACGGTACAATACCCAACTACTACTAAAATAATACTTATGTTCTTTTGAACATTTTACCTTAATTGGGCTAATTTACATTGCAGACTACCTCTGCATATTGTAATGTATTTAACACGACCGTGACACTCAGATAGTACTAGAACCTATGGTGTACTGCTAAGGTATTATACCTCTTCAGTTGCTTATTATCCCTCATATCTCCCGTTGTGATTAACAGCACAAAGCTCCTGAGGCTCTTTAACTCAAATGAAGCCATATCACTGAGGTGAACCAGTAGAGCTCTTCCAGTTTACAAAACCGCAGGCAAGCCATGTGGAATGCAGCCAGGGAGAGGATGCAGAAGGCAGGCACATGCATGCAAAGATGTATGAAGCAGGGATAGATTTAAACTTGTGGCAGCTGATAGTGATTATTGGCGCTTGGAGAGCAATCTATATTAACTTAAAAATGTTTAAAGCGGATCTTAAGTCAGAACTTCCTCTCTGTTGTAAAAGATAAGCAATAGCATAACCACTTTTAAAGAATAACATTTCTTTGTTAAAGCTGATACAAATCCTGCAATAAATATGCAGTGTGTCTACTTCCTGCTTTCATGGAAGCAGACATAGGGTTAACATCCTGTGTTTACAAATTAGCTGCTCTGCCGAAGGTAACCAGCTGAAGACCAAGTAAAGAATGGGTAATCAGGTAGAGATAGGGTAATTAAACCAAATTACTTACATACATAGCGAACCCCTATTCGCCCTTCTCAGGTGCTACTATAATACCTAAAACTTTCTATGCATTCAATTAAAATATACAATACCACCACTAAATTCATATGAGGAACAAAGGGAATGTCACTAGAGTGCTGTAATATATTCAGACACCTATTCAATTACTGCAGAGGCCTGAATGCTTGTTTAGCAAGATTAGCACAATAGTTATAATAGTTCTACACTAAGGTGCAATACAATTGTAAGCAGGGCTGTGGAGTCGGTACAAAAATCCACCGACTCCGACTCCTCAGTTTAGGATTCCACCGACTCAGACTCCTTTAATTTGCATATTACAATCTTGTTGATTGAAAGTATGTAATTCGTCTCTTACCTGCCAACGCTTAGGAATTTTAAAAGACAACTGAAGTAAGAAGGATATGTAGACTGCCATATTTATTCCCTTTAGTCATAGACTAAGGCTGCTTTCACAGTGGGACGTTACAGGCGCACGTTAGTGCAGCCTGTAACGTACCACACTGCACAGCAATGAAAAATCAATGGGCTGTTCACAGCGCCCACTTTGCGTTACACAGTAACGCTGCACGTTCGTTTGAAGTGCAGCATACTGTGCGTTTTTGCGGCTTAAGCCGCGTTAGACAGTTTGCACATGCTCAGTATGGGTGTTTTTTTTTTATTTTCTGGAGAGGAGGCGGGGAGAGGCCGCTACGTAGCCAGGCACATGGCTACTTTATATTCACTGCACTTGCAGTGTTTACTTCCAGGAGCGGCTGCTGATTAGCTGGCGGGATCACGTGATATGGAGAGCTCCGCTCACGTGGTCTCCGCAGCGCATCCGACAGAGCAGGCGCACCAAGAGCTGCTTTTAACGCGGCTCTTGGTAGCGTCCTGCTCCAACACCACCAGGCGTTGCGTTAGGGGCACGTTATGCGACCTTAACGTGTCATCTAACGCAACGTCTTAGTGGGAAAGAAGCCTAAAACTAGTCCTTGGTAAGAGTACTTGAAAAAGGTACAGACCGGAACAAAGAACATCATCAGGCCATATGTAGAGTATAGTACTACTGTGTAACAAAGTAAACCTGAGACAGATGAAATTAAAGTTTTATACATACCTGGGGCTTCCTCCAGCCCCCCTCAGGCTAATCAGTCCCTCGCTGTCCTCCTCTGCCACTTGGATCTTCTGCTATGAGTCCAGGTACTTGAGCCAGTCTGGCGTAGTGCGCATGCACACACTCCGCCGCCGGGAGCGTACTACACCTGCGCAGCACTATTGACAGGTGCAGAATGCTCCTGGCTGTGGGATCGGCACGCGGCCGGACTGCGCGGATTGGCTGAATTACCAGGACTCATAGTATAAGATCCAGGTGGCGGAGGAGGACAGCGAGGGACTGATTAGCTTGAAGGGGGCTAGAGAAAGCCCAGGTATGTAGAAAACTTTTCTTTTCATCCGTCTCCGGTACCCTTTAATTCGTAGTCACCAAATCAAATTTTAACATCATATCAAATTATTTGATTTCATGAGCAAAGAGAGTGCATACATTTGCATAAATCAGCATCAACGCAGAATTATTTCCATCTCATTGACCATCTCTATTAGTGACACAGCTATATATTAGGCTTTATTCTTACAGTATAGATGTTATTTAGTATATATAAGAGATTCCTGTGTACACATCAGGCTTTATACTTACCGCATAGATGTTATTTAGTATATATAAGAGATTCCTGTGTACACATAAATACAGTCACAATCAGATATGTATATCTGACTTTAAAAATATGTGGACTGCTTTATTGAAGCAGCACAAGTAACTAATTTTGATTGGTTTATTTAATTTTGGTGTACTAAGCACAGCTATTACTATATATATATATATATATATATATATATATATATATATATATATATATATATATATATATATATATATATATATATATATATATATATATATATATAATTTATGATGAATATTATCTGAGAAATAGAATATTTTATCATATTTTCTATTTTAATTACGGTTTAAATTCATTAGGAGTCGGAGCATTTTTCCCCGACTCCATGCACCCAAAACTGCTCCGACTCCGACTCCACAGCCCTGATTCTAAGTACTGAACCTGCTATTTATCAGCGTTCAGTGATTATCAGGTCAATAACACTGGGAGGAGAGGATGCAACATTACATATATACATAGTTATTTGGGTTGAAAAAAAGACATACATCCATCGAGTTCAACTAGAGAACAAGTACAACACCAGCCTGCTCCCTCAAATATCCCTGTTGATCCAGAAGAAGGCGAAAAACCCTTACATGGCATGGTCCAATTAACCCCAAAAGGGAAAAAAATTCCTTCCCGACTCCAGATGGCAATCAGATAAAATCCCTGGATCAACATCACTGGGTATTACCTAGTAATTGTAGCCATGGATGTCTTTCAACGCAAGGAAAGCATCTAAGCCCCCTTTAAATGCAGGTATAGAATTTGCCATGACTACTTCCTGTGGCAATGCATTCCACTTCTTTTTTTCAAACAATTTTTATTGAAAACAAAGAAGAACATCCAATGTACAGTCTTCATGCATCAAGATCAAACAATGAACGTCATACAGAAATTCAACATATCTCTCAAGGAGCTTCTTATTAAATCTTAATCAACCTATTTGTTTGTTTGGCACGAAAACAAAGACAGGGAATAGCATAATAAGTGGAACAATGCAGAGCTCAGTAGGGAGTAGCAGTTTCACCGTAATGCATGTGAGCATAGAAACCTTATGAGGGGATCAATGATGCCAGCTTTTATCTCATATCTTGATTCTGAAAGCTCAAGACAGGTAAGTAAGTAGGTAGATGGGGTTGCCAGAGATTTAAAACCTAACACTTTGTAGCCTTATACAGAAGAAGGGAGGAAATAATACATATCAGCCTGCAAGATATGATGACCTAGGAGAGGGGTAAGCCCTGGAGGGGCCTAATGATGGATCGATAGGTATCACTTTCCTGGAAAGTAAACCACTGTGTCCACATGATAAAAAATTTCTCCGATTTTTCCTCCTTGGAGTGTATTAGTTCCTCCATCTTGGCAATATATTCAATTTTCTGGAACCAGAGGGAGAGTGAGGGTGGCTCAGGCTCCTTCCATTTCAGAGGAATACATGCTTTAGCAGCGTTTAATAAATGTTTAACCAAGGATTTTTTGTAGGATCGGAGGCTTTCCTTAGATAAATGTAAAAGGAACACTTCTGGTTTCCACTCAAGGGACTCAGAGGCTATTTCCTTAATGAGAGCATGTATTTGCTTCCAGAATGGGAGGATTTTGCAACAATGCCACCAAATGTGAAGCAAATCACCTTTTTGTGCATTCCACTTCTTAATCACTCTTACTGTAAAGAACCCTTTCCTAAATAAATGGCTAAAGCGTTTTTCCTCCACGCACAGATCATGCCCTATAGCCCTTTGAGAAGGCCCAGGGACAAAAAGCCAAGCTTTTATATTGCCCTCTGATGTATTAATACATGTTAATTAGATCCCCTCTAAGGCGTCTTTTCTCTAGACTAAATAAACGCAGTTTATCTAGCCTTTCTTGGTAAGTGAGACCTTCCATCCCACGTATCAATTTTGTTGCTCGTCTCTGCACCTGCTCTAAAACTGCAATCTTTTCTGTAATGTGGTGCCCAGAGCTGAATTCCATATTCTAGATGTGGCCTTACTAGAGAGTTAAACAGGGGCAATATTTTTTTTTTTTTCCAATAAAATTTTTATTTCAGAAAAGTGGTACATAATGTCAATAAAATGTTGCACAATTTTCTGTTTACATATATAAACTTGCTTACAGAATGAACAATATACACATTAAAATGAAGAAAAATTCCCACATTTTCTAACTCAGGCTGGGAGGGAGCTACTTATCTCCAGCCACTGCCCATAATAATGGGTGGAAGTAGAGAGGCAGTATTCCCAGCTGCTCACAGAGAAAGGCGCAGGGGTCAAAGACCTACCATTCTCATAGCTAGAGATAGCGAGTTTTAGGGATAGCAAAAATGGAGCTTTGTTGATATCGATATCTTATGTGGAATGGATGAATGACATCTTGTAACTGATTTACATATTGTATCTATTGAGGAATCATGTTAGAACATACCATTTTCTGAATTTTAATGTAAATAAACTATATGAAATGTAGATAGTCTTTTGAATACAAATCAGATAAAGTAACATTAGGGATATGAAGTAGAGGCTAAGAAGGTAGAAAAATGGATACATGGGGGATAAAGGAGAACTGGTTCCACTTGTGCGACATTTTAGTAATTAACCTTATTGCCTTAATGGTCGTTATTGTAACATAGTTAAGGGATTATATGCGTTTTGTGTTGTGTTGTTGAAAAGATCCTTGATCTAATGTATTTTTCCATGGTAAGGTTGCTTTTAGAGATTGAAAGTACCTGGTGGAATGGGAGGGCAGTATTTAATTTCCAGTTGCTTGCAATTATATGTCTGGATGCGAAAATTAAGTGGGCAATAGAGAGTCTGGCTGTTATGGGAATTGACTCAAGGCCAATGCCTAATAGTGCTAATTGGGGAGATAGTTTAAATCCCATATATAGGTGATGAATGACATAATCTTCTACTTTCTGCCATAGTGTTTGTACTATATCACAATTCCAGATCATATGGACTAATGTGCCTGTGGAAGAGGAGCATCTCCAACATAGCGGTGAAGTTTTAGGGTTAAAAGAGGCTAGTTTTCTTGGAGTTAGATACCATTTAGATATTATCTTAAAGAACCCCTCCCAATGGGATGTACATTTGGAGAGGTTTTGGGTCATTTTGTTAGCTAGGAGTAATTGTTCTGGTGTAATATCTGTGGAAAGGTCTACTGACCATGTGAGCGCATATTTAGTTAATGGCGAGATTTGAGTGTTGGATAATTCAGCGTACCAATTTGCGATTGCTCCTTTTTGAGGATTTTTGGCATTCAGCATGGTGTGGATTGTGTCTGAGATTGTTGGGATTCTGAGTTTCCGTGTTTTAATGCAGTCTAGCACTCTATAGCATGTAAAGATTGTGGGTGAGTTTATTTTATATTCTTGAGAAATATATTTGAGTGTTTTTGCATTGTCTCCTAGGAAAAAATCATTTAGATAGGTTATGCCTGCGTCTGTTAGGGGTTTGACATTTAGATAATTTATGAATAATTGCATTGTAGAGATATGTATTCGCGGGGGAATTTTTTTAATTTGTTTAGCTGAGGGGTGTTTTAGGTAGTGTTCCCAAGCTAATAGAGTAGCTTGAATTGTGGGATATATGATTTTGGGAGGTTTGAGGCCTAACATTATGCTGCATAATAGGTCTCTAGGCGTTGAACTTATAATAGTTTTTTCTAGTGAGACCCAATTCTTCTCTGTATTGTTTGACCACCAAGAGTTTGCATATTCCAGGTTACATGATAAATAATATGCTTCTATATTTGGAACACCTAAACCTCCTTGTTTTTTGGGAGAGTATACCAGAGATGCCGGAGTTCTGGATTTACGCCCCGACCAAATAAAGTTGGTCATGATTTTTTTCACGTCTTTGCAGAATGAGCCAGGAAGCGGGATAGGTAGAGTCCTAAAAATATAGAGAATCTTCAATAGGGTAAACATTTTAAATGCGGCTATTCTGCCTGTCCATGAGAAGTTAAATTTTTCAAGGTTTGAGCATTCATTCCTTATTTGCGAGAGTAATGGTATGAGGTTTTGTTTTATAAGGTCTTCCTTTTTTGCTGTCAGTTTGATACCTAGATACTGTACCGCCAAGTCTGCCCAAGGGAATTCGAATTTTTGTTTAATAGTATTCTTTATTTTAGAAGGTATATTCAGTCCCAGTATCAGAGATTTGTTTTGATTTAGTTTGTAATATGAGGTTCTGAAAAATTCTGCAGTTCTCTAAGAAGTTGGGTTAGTGAATTGATTGGTTCAGTGAGAAAAAGGGCTATGTCGTCTGCAAAAAGACTGATAAGATGAGACGTTTTTCCTATTGTTAAACCTTTGATATTGGGTGCAGATCTTAATTTTTGAGCAAGTGTTTCTATAATTAGTACAAAAATGATGGGAGAGAGTGGGCAGCCTTGGCGGGTACCGTTTGATATATCAAATTTGTCAGACAGGAAGCCTGCTGCATTAACCCTAGCTGAGGGGCTGCTATAGAGAGACAGAATAGCTTTCAGTATCGGGCTGGAGAAGCCAAATTTGATTAAGGTAGCCTGTAGATCTCCCCAATGAACTCTGTCGAACGCCTTCTCAGCATCCAGTGTTAAGAGAAGAGAAGGCGTCCGACAGAGCTCTACTTTTCTCAAAAGATTTAGCATGCGTCTAGTGGCATCTGAAGCCTGCCTACCCCTTGTGAATCCCACCTGGTCTGAATGTAAGAGTTCTGGTAGTATGATCATTAATCGGTTTGCGATAATCTTGGCATACAATTTTAGATCTGAATTTAACAGCGATATCGGTCTGAAGTTGCTCGGGTGTTGAAGGTCTTTTCCTTCTTTAGGTATCACAGATATTGTGGCCTCTAGATATTCTTTCGGTATGGTGGCTCCGTTTAAAAAAAAAGAGTTAAAGAGATTTGCTAAGATTGGAGAGAGGGTTTGTGAGAAGTTAATGAAATATTCATTTATGAAGCCGTCTGGGCCCGGGGCTTTATTTCTTTTTAAGGATTTGATTGTTTTAGAAATTTCGTTGGATGTAAACTGTGCATTTAGTTTATCTAAATGCATAGATGACAGGGAGGGTAGATTCATGGATTGCAGATATTCCTTGATAATTTGAGGGGAGGGTTGTGAAGTGTGTGAATCGTCCTCGAGGTTATATAGAGACTGGTAGTAGTCTTTAAAGGCGTTTGCTATTAATTTGGGGTTTAGTTCTTTCTTTTTAGTAATAGGATGAATTATTGAATGGATGTTTGATTTATTCTGTCTATATTTCACTAGTCTTGCGATGAATTTCCCTGCTTTGTTGTTTTGTGAATATTTAATAGTGTTGGTCTTTTGTAGATTAAACTCATATCTGTCTAGCAATAAATCATGCAGTTCTCTTCTTAAAAGAAAGAGTTGTTTGTTTAGGGCCTCATCACAAGTGTCTTTATGTATTTTTTCCGCATCTCTTATTTGCTGTAATAGTAGTTTGTATTTTTTATCCCTTTCTTTTTTAACAAATGAGCTTTGTCTAATATATAGACCTCTCATATATGATTTGTGAGCCGACCAGATTGTTGATTGAGCAACTTCAGACTTGTTGTTTAATTCGAAAAATTCCTGTAGATTGTTCTTAAAAGTTGGGATCGTGTCAGGGTCATTTAAGATAGTTTGGTTTAGTTTCCAGGAGCGTGATTTGTTAAATTGTAGGTTGGTTTTGATGTTCATATGTATGGGGGCATGGTCAGACCAGGTGGCAATTCCTATATTTGTAGAGGTTACTAATTGAAGTAGGGAACTGTCCGTTAGTAAAAAGTCGATACGTGAATGGCTTTTATGTACTGCTGAGAAATGGGTGTAGTCCCTTTCTGTGGGATGGGCTATTCTCCAGGGATGAAAAAGGTTGTTCCATCTTAGTGTTTTCTCTAGTAAAGGAAGAGGGGATTTCCTTGAAGAGGAGGAGGAGTCTAAAGGGGTAATGCATGCATTCAGATCGCCCCCCACTAGTAAGAGCCCTTTTTTAACTTTTTCCAGTTTTGTTAGGGTACGTTGAAGAAAGGCTCTTTGTGCATAATTTGGAGCGTTTAATGCAATTATTGTTGATTGTTTACATATCCTACGAAACAGATATATCTTCCCATTGTGTCAATTTCAATCTGTTCTGGATTAATATTCAGATCTTTATGAAATGCTAGCATGAGGGCCCGTTTCCACTCTCGCGGAAACGGCCGCGAATCCGCAGAGTTTCCCCGCAGGCAAATCGCGCGGGGAAACTCTGCCATAGGGGACAACGGCGCCGCCGGCGGAATCGCTTGCAGTAGCGATTCGGCCGGAAACCCCCACAGAATTCGCGGCGGAGGCTGCGATTCCCATAGCCGTGCATGGCACGGCTGATGGGAATCGCCTGCGATCCCGCCCACCCGCTCAGTGCCGGCGTGCGTCTACGAGACGCACGCCGCACTAGTGGAAACGAGCCCTTACTCTTTTTTGGGGGGGAAAACACACTATGGTATGTTACAGGGAAGTTTTTGTGCTGGCAAAATTTCACATCTGTAGTAAGCAGATGGGTCTCTTGTGCTAGTATTATGTGTGATCGACTTGAGCACATGTCAGACCAAAAACGTCTCCTTTTGAAAGGGGAGTTGAGACCTCTTGTATTGATTGATGTGATTTTAATTACCGTAGATCTGAGTCAGCCATTATCATACCATGTTATGTTTAGCAAAGTCAGTGTTGGATCATTATTTTTATGAGCTAGTTTTCTGGTCATCCCATAGAAGCCATGTTGATCGAATGAGGTTATTTTAAGAGCACAGGTGGAAAACAATAATAATAACAGCATTAACATACTAAAAACATAAAACAAAGCTTCAAACATTAAGCGTGTCAATAAACAGTAAAGGGTAGAACATAAGTTCAATACTCCACACATCATTGCCGGGGGCAACTGCAACTTTAAAGGTTGCTACAAAGAACAGATTCCTTGTACTGGTTTGGTTTAGCAAGGAACAACTGGCCTGGTTCAGCTTAATCTGGGTTGGTGTGCTGATCTCCATTATTGGTAGAGGAGGAGGAAGTGGAGTTCCCTTTTTTTAGTCTATTGAAGGCTTGAGAGACTTCTGGGATTTGAATCTGCAGTTGTTTAAACAAGATTCGTCCAGAGTCAGTGGAGGCAAATGAGTATGGTTTGTTGCGAACAGAAAAAATGACTTTAGAGGGGAAACCCCATTTGTAGGGAATTTATGCAGCTTGTAAAGCTCTGGTCAGTGGTTGCAATTGTCGTCGTTGTTGCAGGGTTATTTGAGAGAGATCAGAGTAGATCTGAATCTTGGAGTACGGATCAGGGAGGGCACCCATTTGACGGAGTGCATTCAGTAGGTTCTCTTTGACATGATAGAAAAGAAAGCGAACTATCACATCTCTGGGGATATGATCTGAAAGATGTGCAGGTTTAGGTAACCTGTGCGCTCTGTCCAGTGTGAGTTCAATATCTGCTGTTTCTGGTAACCCGTTTAGTGAGTTTAGCCACGTATGTTTTGAGGTCTGCAATAGAAATAGATTCCGGTATTCCCCTGAACTTCAAATTATTCCTTCTGGAACGATCTTCTAAATCGGACGATTTAGTTTTCAACTAATCAATATCTTTGTCTTGCATGTTGGATCTGTCTACCATGACATTATGCTCACGCACTAAATCTGAGATTTTGTTTTCTGAGGCATCTATTCTTTCCCCTAAGGAGGTAATTTCTGTGCGCAGAGAAGTTTGCATCTGTGCAAATTGTGAAAGCAGGTCTGCTCTAAAAAACATTAAAATGCCCTTTATAAAGGATTGGGATGCTGCTTGTTCTGTAGCAGGGAAGTTTATAATGTTAGTATTCATGCCTGGGGAATCCCGTTTGGTACGCATTAGTTGCTGGGATTTCTGCTGTGTCTGAGGTGTCTATTCTCTGACGCTGCCTTGCTGGGCTGGCAGAGGGGGAGAGACTCACCTGGTCTAGTATTGTCAGGGTCTCGCTTTGTGGGCCTGATTGTATCAGATCCCCCTGCTCTGTGTTACCTCTCCTGGTGTTGTGTTCGGAGCTTAGCGAGGGATCACCGGTGCCATCTTGGATCCTGCGTGAAGCTCGTACAGACTTCTCCGTGAAGAAGTCTGTTAGCTTCTTGGGATGGAGCACTTTTCTATTTTTGGAGGTCTCTGCTTCCATCTCTATCTCCTCCGACATGCTGGAGCACTTTTTGCGGCGATCGAGCACTGCTGTGGGCCGTTTTTCAAGAGCTGAAGCGGGAGCTCAGGGATCAGGCGTCTGCCCGGAACACCTTCGTGGCCACGCCCCAACAGGGGCAATATTATGCTAGCATCTCAAGTTTTTATTTCCCATTTAATGCATACCAAAATTTTATTAGCTTTAGCTGCAGCGGCTTGGCATTTAAGTCCTTCTCCAAGTTTGATGTCCCCAACTGTATCCCATTTATTTTGTATGGTGCTAGACCATTATTATGACCAAAATGCATGACTTTACATTTTTCAACATTGAATTTAGTCTGCCATGTATGTGCCCATATAGCCATCCTATCCAGATCCTGTTGCAATGTGTCACTATCATCCTGAGAGTTGATGATTCTGAAATTTTGTATCATCTGCAAAAATAGCAACATTGCTTTCTACTGCATCTACTAGGTTATTAATAAATAAATTGAAGAGCAATGGACCCAGTACCGACCTCTGTGGGACCCCACTGCTAACAGTCACCCATTTTGAGTATGATCCATTGACCACAACTCTTTGTTTTCTGTCAATTAGCCAGTTTCCTATCCATGCACACAGACTCTTCTCTAGTCCTTGCATCCTCAACTTTTGTACTAGACTTTTGTGGGGAACAGTGTTGAAGGCCTTTGCAAAGTCCAAGTATATCACATCTACAGCATTCCCAATATCCACATTAGCATTCACTACCTCATAAAAGCTGAGTATGTTAGTCAAACAGGACCTGTCTTTAGAAAACCCATGCTGATGCTGCAAAAAAAGGGGTTTATCTATAACTGAACTTAATTCCCTTAGGACCCGAGGATGCATGCCATCCGGGCCAGGTGCCTTGTCTATTTTTAATTTATTTAGTCTTGCTTTCACTTCTTCCTGCGTTAAGTATTTAATATTACAATTGGAAGATTGAGACTCTTCTGCATCTGTAATTTGCAACAGTGATATTTCCCTTGTGAAGACAGAAGAAAAGAAAACAGTTCTGCAGCTTTATGAATATGTGGTGGCCTGTAGCATACCCCAAAATAGCATACTCCAATATTACTGAATACCCTTCCCCCACTACAGTATATCAAAACTCAACATGCTTTACCTATTAAATTAAAAAGGCTTAATCGGAAAAATAATAAAAATGTGCAGTGCTAAAAGTGCATAATAAGTGATATAGCAACAGCCCAAGTCAGAGCCAGCTGTCAATTGAGAGATCAAATTACAGTTATTAGTCACAGGCTAAACACTAAATACATACAGGATGAATTTCTTTATGTTCTCCTATCCTGTGCAAGAGTTTAGGTCCACTTTAACTACTTGCCGACCGCCCACTGCACAGAGGCGGCCGGCAAGTGGATCCCGCAAGGACCGCCGCATGCACAGAGGCGGCGGTCCTTGTACGGGCATGGGCGGCACGATCGCGTCATTTGTGACGCGATCGGCCGCCGGGGACTGGCTCCGCCCACCTCGCGCTGTAACCCGCCGGCGGGTTACTAGCACCCGGATCGCCGCATACAAAGTGTATAATACACTTTGTAATGTATACAAAGTGTATTATACAGGCTGCCTCCTGCCCTGGTGGTCCCAGTGTCCGAGGGACCACCAGGGCAGGCTGCAGCCACCCTAGTCTGCACCCAAGCACACTGATCCCCCCCCCCTGCCCCCTGATCGCCCACAGCACCCCTCAGACCCCCCCCCCTGCCCACCCCCCTGTTTGCACCCAATCACCCCCCTAATCACCCATCAATCACTCCCTGTCACTATCTGTCAACGCTATTTTTTTTATGCCCTAACCTGCCCCCTGCTCCCTCCTAATCAGCCCCCCACCCCTCAGATTCTCCCCAGACCCCCCCCCCCCCTGTGTACTGTATGCATCTATCCCCCTAATCACCTGTCAATCACCCATCAATCACCCCCTGTCACTGCCACCCATCAATTAGCCCCTAACCTGCCCCTTGCGGGCAATCTGATCACCCACCCACACCAATAGATCGCCCGCAGATCCGACGTCAGATCACCTCCCAAGTGCAGTGTTTACATCTGTTCTCTACCCTAAACACCCACTAATTACCCATCAATCACCCCCTGTCACTGATACCCATCAGATTAGACCCCTGTCTGCCCCTAGGGTACTCAATAACCCGCCCACACCCTCAGAACGCCCTCAGACCCCAGCCCTGATCACCTCGCCAGTGCATTGCTTGCATCTATTCCCCCCTCTAATCACACCTTGAGACACCCATCAATCACCTCCTGTCACCCCCTAGCACACCTACCCATCAGATCAGGCCCTAATTTGCCCCGTGTTGGCTCCTGATCACTCGGCCAAACCCCCAGATCCCCCTCAGACCCCCTTCCGATCACCTCCCCAGTGCATTGATTGCATCTATTTTCCCCTCTAACCACCCCCTGAGACACCCATCAATCACCTCCTGTCACCCCCCTAGCACTCCTACCCATCAGATCAGGCCCAATACAACCTGTCATCTAAAAGGCCACCCTGCTTATGACCGGTTCCACAAAATTCGCCCCCTCATACACCACCTGTCATCAAAATTTGCAGATGCTTATACCCCTGAACAGTCATTTTGAGACATTTGGTTTCCAGACTACTCACGGTTTTGGGCCCGTAAAATACCAGAGCGGTATAGGAACCCCACAAGTGACCCCATTTTAGAAAAGACACCCCAAGGTATTCTGTTAGGTGTATGACGAGTTCATAGAAGATTTTATTTTTTGTCAAAAGTTAGCGGAAATTGATTTTTATTGTTTTTTTTTCACAAAGTGTCATTTTTCACTAACTTGTGACAAAAAATTAAATCTTCTATTAACACGCCATACACCTAATGGAATACCTTGGAGTGTCTTCTTTCTAAAATGGGGTCACTTTTGGGGTTCCTATACTGCCCTGGCATTTTAGGGGCCCTAAACCGTGAGGAGTAGTCTAGAAAACAAATGCCTCAAAATGACCTGTGAATAGGACGTTGGGCCCCTTAGCGCACCTAGGCTGCAAAAAAGTGTCACACATGTGGTAGCGCCGTACTCAGGAAAAGTAGTATAATGTGTTTTGGGGTGTAATTTTACACATACCCATGCTGGGTGGGAGAAATATCTCTGTAAATGAAAAATTGTGTGTAAAAAAAAAAAATCAAACAATTGTCATTTACAGAGAAATTTCTCCCACCTACCATGGGTATGTGTAAAAATACACCCCAAAACACATTATACTACTTCTCCTGAGTATGGCGGTACCACATGTGTGGCACTTTTTTACACCCTAAGTACGCTAAGGGGCCCAAAGTCCAATGAGTACCTTTAGGATTTCACAGGTCATTTTGCGACATTTGGTTTCAAGACTACTCCTCACGGTTTAGGGCCCCTAAAATGCCAGGGCAGTATAGGAACCCCACAAATGACCCCATTCTAGAAAGAAGACACCCAAAAGGTATTCCGTACGGAGTATGGTGAGTTTATAGAAGATTTTATTTTCTGTCACAAGTTAGCGGAAAATGACACTTTGGGAAAAAAAAACAATTAAAATCAATTTCCGCTAACTTGTGACAGAAAAATAAAAACTTCTATGAACTCACCATACTCCTAACGGAATACCTTGGGGTGTCTTCTTTCTAAAATGGGGTCATTAGTGGGGTTCCTATACTGCCCTGGCATTTTAGGGGCGCTAAACCGTGAGGAGTAGTCTTGAAACAAAAATGTCCTGTGAAATCCTAAAGGTACTCATTGGACTTTGGGCCCCTTAGCGCAGTTAAGGTGCAAAAAAGTGCCACACATGTGGTATCGCCGTACTCAGGAGAAGTAGTATAATGTGTTTTGGGGTGTATTTTTACACATACCCATGCTGAGTGGGAGAAATCTCTCTGTAAATGGACAGTTGTGTGTAAAAAAAAAAAATCAAACAATTGTCATTTACAGAGATATTTCTCCCACCCAGGATGGGTATGTGTAAAAATACACCCCAAAACACATTATACTACTTCTCCTGAGTATGACAATACCACATGTGTGGCACTTTTTTGCAGTCTAACTGCGCTAAGGGGCCCAAAGTCCAATGAGCACCTTTAGGGCCGGTTCACACGGACGCTTGGCGGCGTCTACCGTCAAGCGTTCGGGACCCATCGGCTAAACTCTCCCATTCAAGTGAATAGGAGCGTTTAGCATTGCGCGGTTACCGTCGATTACCGTCGATTGCATAAACGCGGCGTTCTGATCCCGATTTAACGCATCGTTTCGGCCGTCCCTAGAAGCCGCATGCAACGTCCAGGGACGGCTAGCCGGCGCGGCTATATGTCCCCCTGCGGGGACGAGAAACGCCGATCGCGACGATCTCTGTACCGCCGCCACCGAACGGGACGTCACAGGACGACGCGACTTCCTGGCCGCCCCAACGCCGCCTGCCGTCCGTGTGAACCGGCCCTTAGGCTTTACAGTGGTGCTTACAATTTAACACCCCCCAAAATGTCAGGACAGTAAACACACCCCACAAATGACCCCATTTTGGAAAGGAGACACTTCAAGGTATTCAGAGAGGGGCATGGTGAGTCCTTGGCAGATTTCATTTTTTTTTTTTTTTGTCGCAAGTTAGAAGAAATGGATATTTTTATTTTTTTTTTGTCACAAAGTGTCATTTTCCGCTTACTTGTGACAAAAAATAATTTCTTCTATGAACTCACTATGCCTCTCAGTGAATACTTTGGGATGTCTTCTTTCCAAAATGGGGTCATTTGGGGGGTATTTATACTATCCTGGAATTCTAGCCCCTCATGAAACATGTCAGGTGGTCAGAAAAGTCAGAGATGCTGGAAAATGGGAAAATTCACTTTTTGCACCATAGTTTGTAAACGCTATAACTTTTACCCAAACCAATAAATATAGGCTGAATGGGTTTTTTTTAAAATCAAAAACATGTTTGTCCACATTTTTCGTGCTGCATGTATACAGAAATTTTACTTTATTTGAAAAATGTCAGCACAGAAAGTTAAAAAAAAAATCATTTTTTTGACAAAATTCATGTCTTTTTTGATGAATATAATAAAAAGTAAAAATCTCAGCAGCAATCAAATAGCACCAAAAGAAAGCTTTATTAGTGACAAGAAAAGGAGCCAAAATGCATTTAGGTGGTACGTTGTATGAGAGAGCAATAAACCGCGAAAGCTGCAGTGGTCTGAATGGAAAAAAAGTGCCTGGTCCTTAAGGGGGGTAAAGCCCACGGTCCTCAAGTGGTTAATACATGGTTCTCAGAGCCCAACAATGACAGGTGTATCACTGAAGAAGTAAGCAGAAAAGCTGCTATTGGACCTGCAACTGGAATATGATATATGCACACACATATATACATTTACTCATATATATCAGGGCTGCGGAGTTGGTACAAAAATCCACCGACTTCGACTCCTCAGTTTAGGATTCCACCGACTCAGACTCCTCTAATTTGCATATTACAGTCTTGTTGATTGAAAGTATGTAAGATGAAATTCGTCTCTTAACTGCCAACGCTTAGGAATTTTAAAAGACAACTGAAGTAAGAAGGATATGTAGACAGCCATATTTATTCCCTTTAGTCATAGACTAAAACTAGTCCTTGGTAAGAGTACTTGTAAAAGATACAGACCGGAACAAAGAACATCCATCAGGCCCTAGGCAATGTAACTGTAGGTACATGTAAGAATGATGTGCAAGTGCTCTGCAGGGGAATGAGGAGATTCTTCCTCTATTACACATTCTTCATGCACAATCTGAACCAGGTTTATGGGTGATAGACAACACCTCTGTGTTCAATGTGCACAACATTCTCAGTGGATTCCCTGCAGCTCTGTGGGGAGTGCATATGTAGAGTATAGTACTACTGTGTAACAAAGTAAACCTGAGACAGATGAAATTAAAGTTTTATACATACTTGGGGCATCCTCCAGCCCCCTTCAGGCTAATCAGTCCCTGGCTGTCCTCCTCCGCCACCTGGAACTTCTGCTATGAGTCCAGGTACTTGAACCAGTCTGGCGTAGTGCGCATGCACACACTCCGCCACAGGGAGCGTACTACACCTGCGCAGGTGCAGAATGCTCCTGGCTGTAGGAGCGGCACGTGGCCAGATGCGCTGACTGGCTGAATTACCAGGACTCATAGCAGAAGATCCAGGTGGTGGAGAAGGACAGCGAGGGACTGATTGGCCTGAAGGAAGCCCCATTTATGTATAAAACTTTAAAGTACCCTTTAATTCGTAGTTTTCAAACCAAATTTTAACCACACATCAAATAATTTAATTTCATGAGCAAAGAGCAAATACATTTGCATAAATCAGCATCAACGCACAATTATTTCCATCTCATTTACCATCTCTATTAGTGACACAGCTACACATCAGGTTTTATTCTTACAGCATAGATGTTATTTAGTATATAAGAGAATACTGTATACACATAAATACAGTCACAATCAGATATACAATGTATATCTGACTTTAAAAATATGGGGACTGCTTTATTGAAGCAGCACAAGTAACTAATTTTGATTGGTTTATTTCATTTTTGTGGACTAAGCACAGCTATTACTGTATATAAAAATTATTTAATTCGTTTAAATTCATAAGGAGTCTGAGTCGGTGCATTTTTTCCCGACTCCGGTTTCACAACCTTGATATATATGCAACTAAGTATCTGCAGCAACTTCTTTTTTTTAATAAACTTGTTGCCCCTCTGGACCATGCAGTGTCTGGCAGTGTCGCACATACATTACCGTGTATACCAGGAGATGTCATCTGTGGATGGGAAACACTTAATCTCATGGCATGCATCGCAGCACACGACACTACTGAGAAGATGAAAATTCAAAACTGTGGTCTGTGCCTAAAAAACATGGTGGATCCAATACAGAACCAGGAACCAAAGAAGCAGAATCCGTAGTTAGAAAAACTATGCTCTCCCCAACGCCTGCTCCCTCAGAGGCACACTCCTTATAAACCTCCCTTATGGAGAGGTTAATTTAAAAAAATATATATGTTCCTGGTCCTCGGTTGCCTTTACCGTATTTTTCGGACCATAAGACGCACTGACTTTTTCTCCCCACTTTTGGGTGAGAAAAATTCAGTGTGTCTTATGGTCCGAATAATACAATTCAGACCAGCGCCTAGGACCATGCCACGGGAGGGGGGGGGGAGGGGGGGGCGCTACAGCCTGTGTCCGTGCTGTGGAGGGGTGGAGGGGGAAGCAGCCTGGGAATCATCTTCATCTGTCCCCTGGCTTTTCCCTATGTCCTCCTCTTCCCCCCCCCCCCCCCCCCCCCCGGCTTTCCACTATGCCCCACAGTTTGATATGGAAGCACTGTAACTGGTGAAACAAAATGATGCAGCCATCCTCTTACACCAGGCCTGAATTTGATCCAACCGCTACTGTTTTGTGGATTGGTGAGAAACATCTCATGGGCAGAACAAGGCTCATCGTGGCCAATCACAGCACTCCCTGAGTAGCATGGAGTACGGTCATTGGCCCCAATGAAAAGCCAGGTCCCGCCAGTGAGACGTGCGGCTCCAATCAACAAACAAAGCAGCAGGCGGAAAAATTTAAAGCAGGAGGATTAGCCATACTATGCCAGGGAAAAGAAAAACATATATAAGTAGATACAAACTTGATGTACTTGCATAACACATGTATTGTACTGTCCACGTTTTGATTTCAGTGACTTTTATACAGTAAATGAAGAGAATTCTGTCCCTGGTGGGAACCATGTCTTTTGCCCACAGTTTGAGGCTAAATACTGATGTAATTTCTTCCCTTAAAGAGACTCCGTAACAAAAATTGCATCATGTTTTTTATCATCCTACAAGTTCCAAAAGCTATTCTAATGTGTTCTGGCTTACTGCAGCACTTTGTACTATCACAGTCTCTGTAATAAATCAATGTATCTTTCCCTTGTCAGACTTGTCAGCCTGTGTCTGGAAGGCTGCCAAGTTCTTCAGTGTTGTGGTTCTGCTATGCACTCCCCCCTCAGGGGGGAAAGAAACACACAAATGATCTCTTGAGATTCAAAAGGAAGGCTGTATACAGCCTGCTTGTGTATGGATGTATTTTCTATGTGTGGACATACTGTACATCAACCTACTTCCTGTTTTGGTGGCCATTTTGTTTGTTTATAAACAAACTTTTTAAAACTGTTTTTAACCACTTTTAATGCGGCGGGGAGCGGCGAAATTGTGACAGAGGGGAATAGGAGATGTCCCCTAACGCACTGGTATATTTACTTTTGTGCGATTTTAACAATACAGATTCTCTTTAACTTTTTATTTTCTCCAATCGCTGAGTCACCTCAGCCTTGCTTGTAAACACAAGTGAGCAGAGGATCATGTTTCAGCTAGGCAGGAAAATAAAGGGAAGAGGATGAATATATTTTAGATGAAAAGAACACCCAGCATGCAACTGAATGGCAATGGCTATTAAAGGGCCAGTGCTCCTAAGGTATTTGAAAACTCCAAACCATAACAGCAGAAAAAAGTTTTGAAAGTTTTGAATGCAGGATTAGCATCTTTATCACTTAATACACTCAGACCAGTTGCTGTTGAAATTTGATTTTTATGGTGACTGCTTTAACCCTGGTATGAGAGGACAGCTACAGCATTTTGTTGCACCAAGTTCTTCCGTATGACCGGGAGTGGTGTGTCCTGACCGCCGATGTATGCAGAGAAGAGCAGATTACCGCAGAGACAAGGACTGACAGAGCAGCTTCCACCATGCACCTTCAGTTCATGACCCTGGCAACAGCTTAGAGGAGAACAGGAATGGCGGACAGCGAGAAGGAAGTCCCAGGACACATGAAAATGATTTACCCATGTGGAGCTAGACCCTCAGGTGAGGCAGTATGGACATCGGAGCCCCAAGGTCTCATGACGCCAGCTAGCAATCTCGCTTTAGAGTTGCATCGCCACCCGGAGGATGGAGGGAAAACTGCACCGCTGGAGCAAGGGAGGTGAGTGGTTGTGGAATGGCTGCAGATCTCCCTGGCAGCATGATTTTTTCCAGGTTTTAGGGTCTGAAAGGGTGCAAAAAAATGCTTTTAGACCCTAAAAACCAGGAAGAAACATAACGCCAAGGGGGTTAAAAGCAAAGGTGAAGATATGAATAAAATCACCATCATTCTGACTAAATCCTAAGGGCAGGCTAACTGTTATAAAATAAAGGCAGATGTGCTTAAAGCAAAAAAATACAGGGGAGGGGACCAGGAGAGGAACAGAAAGGCTCTATAGGACCCAGAGCCTTTCTCCTTCTGTGAAGCAAAGCTTGTTTACTGAATTTCTACCATTTAAATCTGAAACACTGTTAACCAGTTCTAAGATGGCCGCCATCTTATGTGACTCATTGTTCAGTGGACTAGTTTTAACATGGCTACTAGCACATGGGAGATCTTTGTTTGGAAACCAGTAGAAACCAGTCCATGTGGCTACAGGACGTACAGCTCATACCTCCCTCTAGCCAATCACAAAGCAGGGAGGGATGGGACTTTAGGATGTATATAAGGTTACGAGCCATTGTTCTCTCTCTCTCTCATTCTTCTGAATGCCATAGTGTGAAGACATCAAGAAAGGCCTGTGCTGTGGGAGCCATGGAGACCCACTGTTTCGCCGGATACATTATATATATATATATATATATATATATATATATATATATATATATATATATATATATATATATATATATATATATATATATATATATATATACACACACCTACCTCCCCAGGGCTTTCCTGTCCCTTGGACAGGCAGGATGCAATCTCTGGGCTGCGAGACCGCAAAAACGTAGGCGATCAGAAGGAGTGGCGTACAAGGATCAGGGCAAGCGGTGGCTGGTATGGCGTGGCCGACACATGCCGATGCATCTTCCGCTTCCGGCTGTATATTTAGCGCGATTCCGCACGGAGGCTAGGCAGAAGTTGTCATAGGTAGTGATCCCGGAACTTCCGCCAGCTGGGAAGGTGGACCCAAAGCCTTTCGTGGGACGCCGACAGTGTCTATTTCAACAGACGCCGTGTGCTTGGTGGCTGTCTTGACAGAGTTTTCCCTTTGCCATTCATAATGGAGGATTCCTTGGCTCAGGGTAGGGACACCAAGGCACACACAGACAGACCAGGTACAGTTGTGTTCAAAATTATTCAACCCTTACTGAAATCGAGTGTTTTGGCCAGTTTGACATTGATGTTGATCATTTCAGCCATCTTGTTCACAATTAAATCAAAAAGGCATTTGTAAGTCAGACAAATATAACATAACATTTATAATGAAATAACCACAAACGTCTTTTCTGTGCTCACATCTTTATCAGTTTTATTCAACCCCCAAGTGACATTCATTCTTAGTACTTAGTACAACATTCTTTTCCAGTTATAACAGCTTTTAAAGAGGAACTCCAGTGAAAATAATGTAATAAAAAAAGTGCTTTATTTTTACAATAATTATTTATAAATGATTTAGTCAGTGTTTGTCCATTGTAAAATCTTTTAAATCCCTGTTTCACATTCTGACATTTATCACATGGTGACATTTTTACTGTTGGCAGATGATGTAGCTGCTGCATACTTTTTTGGCAGTTGGAAACAGCTGTAAACAGCTATTTCCCACAATGCAACAAGGTTCACAGACAGGAAACTGCCAGAAGTACCTCGGTACTCAGAGCTTCTTGTGGGAGGGGTTTCACCACAATATCAGTCATACAGCGCCCCCTGATGGTCTGTTTTTGAAAAGGAATAGATTTCTCATGTATAGGGGGGTATCAGCTACTGATTGGGATAAAGTTCAATTCTTGGTCGGAGTTTCTCTTTAAAGGACTTACGAGGTCAAAATACGAAATTTTGATTCTTACCTGTTTCATATTTGATTCCACGGGCGAGTTCCTCATTGCCCTCCGTTCAAATGCGCCGCAAAAGTATCCTTTTTATTTTCCCAATGCTACGACCTGACCCCACTGTACAGGTCGTCTCCTATTCCCCACGCAAGATGGCCTCTGCTAAGACCCGCGGCTGCGCAGTACGCATGGCGGAGTGCGGCTGCGCAACTCTCCGCCCTCGCCCAGCCGCGCACTCGCTGACAGCGTCCTAGCTGTGTCAGCGTCCGTGCGGGGGGGGGGGGGGCGCGGCCTCACACGCACTACTAGCAGAGATGTGAGCACGCCCGCTGACACACTAGGACGACGCTGTCAGCGAGTACGCGGCTGGGCGAGGGCAGAGAGTTGCGCAGCCACACTCTCCGCCATGCGTACTGCGCAGCCGCGGGTCTTAGCAGCGGCCATCTTGCGTGGGGAATAGGAGACGACCCGTACAGTGGGGTCGGGTCGTAGCATGGGGGAAATAAAAAGGATACTTTTGCGGCGCATTTGAACGGAGGGCACTGAGGAACTCGCCTGTGGAATCAAATATGAAACCGGTAATCATCAAAATTTCGTATTTTGACCTCGTAAGTCCTTCAAACGTGAAGCATAGCTTGACACAAGTGTCTTGCAGCGATCTATGGGTATCTCAGCCCATTTTTCATGGGATAAAGTCTCCAGTTCCGTCACATTCTTAGGCTTGCGTGCTGCAACTGCTTTCTTTAAGTCCCACCAGAGGTTCTCAATCGGATTTAAGTCTGGGGACTGCAATGGCCACTCCAAAATGTTCCAGCCTTTAATCTGCAACCATGCTCTAGTGGACTTGGAGGTATGCGTGGGATCATTGTCCTGTTGAAAGGTCCAATGTCTCCCAAGCCTCAGGTTTGTGAAGGACTGCATCACATTTTCATCCAATATCTCCTGGTACTGAAGAGAATTCATGGTACCTTGCACAGGCTGAAGCTTCCCTGTACCTACAGAAGCAAAACAGCTCCAAAGCATGATTGACACCCCCCAGCCATGCTTCACAGTAGGCAAGGTGTTCTTTTCTTCATTGACCTGGTTCTTCCTCCTCCAAACATAGCGTTGATCCATGGGCCTAAACAATTCTAATTTTGTTTCATCAGTCCACAGAACACTACCACAAAAGTTTTGGGATAGTGTTCTGTGGACAGATGAAACAAAATTAGAACTGTTTGGGCCCATGGATCAACGCTATGTTTGGAGGAGGAAGAACAAGGTCTATGAAGAAAAGAACACCTTGCCTACTGTGAAGCATGGCGGGGGGTCAATCATGCTTTGGGGCTGTTTTGCTTCTGCAGGTACAGGGAAGCTTCAGCGTGTGCAAGGTACCATGAATTCTCTTCAGTACCAGGAGACATTGGATGAAAATGTGATGCAGTCCATCACAAACCTGAGGCTTGGGAGACGTCGGACCTTTCAACAGGACAATGACGGAGCAGTGCTTTTCAGCGCTGCTAGATTTGGGCGCAGCCGGCGCCTCCATAGACTACAATAGGAATCACTCCTATTGCTGCGCTCAGTGAGTAACGTCGGCGCCGTCAGAAGACGGAGCCGAGGTTGCTTAAAAAACACAATAATTCGGCCTCCAGCAATTGCTGGAAGCCGAATTATTTCATTCCCCCACTATCCATGGCGGCCTGGAGGGGGAATAGTAATTAAAACAGCCCGGACTTGTGCAGAAGCAGGATCAGCCATATACCGGCTGTATTCTGCGTAAGTGTAAGTCTGTGTAAGTCTACCGGCGCCGATTTCAAATGTACTCGATAATGATCCCAAGCATACCTCCAAATCCACTAGAGCATGGTTGCAGATTAAAGGCTGGAACATTTTGGAGTGGCCATCGCAGTCACCACACTTAAATCTGATTGAGAACCTCTGGTGGGACTTATAGAAAGCAGTTGCAGCGCGCAAGCCTAAGAATGTGACTGAACTGGAGGCTTTTGCCCATGATGAATAGGCTAAGATACCCGTAGATCTCTGCAAGACATTTGTGTCAACCTATGCTTCACGTTTAAAAGTTGTTATAATTGGAAAAGGATGTTGTACTAAGTACTAAGAATGAATGTCACTTGGGGGTTGAATGAAACTGATAATGATGTGAGCACAGAAAAGACATTTGTGGTTATTTCATTATAAATGTTATGTTTTATATGTCTGACTTACAAGTGCCTCTTTGATTTAATCGTAAACAAGATGACTGAAATGATCAAAATCAATGGCCAAAACACTCAATTTCAGTGGGGGTTGAATAATTTTGAACACAACTGTAAGGTCTTTGTGATCAGTGTCTAAGGGGAAAGCTTATATTTTAAATGTACTCCTTTATTTACTGGTGGTTCTTTCTATTTTATGTATTTCAGAACCCCACACCACTTAAATCCACTTAAAAAAATCGGGAGAAAAAGTCCCTGTGTCTTATATGGCAAAGGCAGGGAATCCCCGACTTCCGAACGCCCGCCCATACGAACCGTGACCCGTCGGGGATTCCCTGCCTGTGTCCCCCCGCGATTGTACAGCGTGCCACTTCCCCTGCGTGCTCCCCATGCCTGCTCTGTGTCCGGCGCCTGTGTTTCCTGTTAGTGTACAATGTAACCGCTCCTGCCGCGTGCCTCATCTCTCCCCCATTATTGTTGCTGCCCCCCCCGGGTGTTAATCCGCAGTGGGCTTACCTCTCCGCCGTGCTAAAGGGGATTGCAGACCTCCTTCACATTTGCGCGGCTCTCTCTAGTGATCGGCATGTGATGACGACGCAACACATGCCGATCACTAGAGGGAGCCGCGCAAATGTGAAGGAGGTCTGCAAACCCCTTCAGCACAGCGGAGAGGTAAGCCCACTGCGGATTAACACCCGGGATGGGGGGGGGGGGGGGCAGGCAGCAACAATAACGGGGGAGAGATGAGACATGCAGCAGGAGCGGTTACATTGTACACTAACAGGGGACACAGGCGCCGGACACAGAGCAGGCATGGGGAGCACGCAGGGGAAGTGGCACGCTATACAATTGCAGGGGGGCACAGGCAGAACCATGGCATGGGGACACGGGCAGAACCATGGCATGGGGACACGGGCAGAACCATGGCATGGGGACACGGGCAGAACCATGGCATGGGGACACGGGCAGAACCATGGCATGGGGAAACGGGCAGAACCGTGGCATGGGGACACGGGCAGAACCGTGGCATGGGGACACGGGCAGAACCGTGGCATGGGGACACGGGCAGAACCATGGCATGGGGACACTGGCAGAACCATGGCGTGGGGACACTGGCAGAACCATGGCATGGGGACACGGGCAGAACCATGGCATGGGGACACGGGCAGAACCATGGCATGGGGACACGGGCAGAACCATGGCATGGGGACACAGACGGAGGCATGCACGGAGGGCCGCGCACACTATACACACTCGGGGGACACAGGCAGAGACATGGCATGGGGGACACAGGCAGAAACATGGCATGGGGACACAGGCAGAGACATGGCATGGGGACACAGGCAGAGACATGGCATGGGGGACACAGGCAGAGACATGGCATGGGGGACACAGGCAGAGACATGGCATGGGGGATACAGGCAGAGACATGGCATGGGGGACACAGGCAGAGACATGGCATGGGGGGACACAGGCAGAGACATGGCATGGGGGGACACAGGCAGAGACATGGCATGGGGGGACACAGGCAGAGACATGGCATGGCGGACACAGGCAGAGACATGGCATGGCGGACACAGGCAGAGACATGGCATGGGGGACACAGGCAGAGACATGGCATGGGGGACACAGGCAGAGACATGGCATGGGGGACACAGGCAGAGACATGGCATGGGGGACACAGCCAGAGACATGGCATGGGGGACACAGCCAGAGACATGCACGGAGGGCCGCGCACACTATACACACTCGGGGGACACAGGCAGAGACATGGCATGGGGGACACAGGCAGAGACATGGCATGGTGAGACAGGCAGAGACATGGCATGGTGACACAGGCAGAGACATGGCATGGGGAAACAGGCAGAGACATGGCATGGGGGACACAAACGGGGGCATGCCCGGAGGGCCGCGCACACTATACACACTCGGGGGACACAGGCAGAGACATGGCATGGGGACAGAGCAGGCATGGGGGACACATAGAGAGGACACATGGTGCAGGCATAAGGGATACAGAGGACGCACGGGGCATTCATGAGGGACACATGGTGCATGCATGAGGGACACAGAAGATACATGGGGCAGGCATGGGGGACACAGAACACATGGGGCATGCATAAGGGACACAGAGGATACTTAGGGCAGACATGGGAGACACAATGGTGGGGACATGGTGAGACAGGAGGACACCATTTGGGGGAGAACATGTACAAGACGTTTCTGGAACATGGGCACACAAGGTTTAGTATAGTATAATATATATATATATATATATATATATATATATATATATATATATATATATATATATATATATATATATATATATATATATATAATTCCCCTGCTTTTTGCCCTCTAAACCTGAGTGCGTCATATTCCAGAGCGTCTTATACAGCGGAAAATACGGTACCTGATCAAACTGGTGAATTGTTAAGAGTACATTTGTGCGGCTTTGAATATTCCTTTTGATAAGCCTAAACCTGCTTCTGTTGAGGATGATATGTATTCAGAACAGACAGTTTTTAAACAACCGTGGATTTAATGGTTAGTGAATGGAAAGAATTAGACAAGAAATTGTTTGTTTCAAAATCATTTAAAAGACGATATCCTTTTATCCTTAAATGGTCTAAATGCCCTAAAAGTGACGTTGCCGTCTGAAAATGGTCAAAAGATTCTACTATTCCTTTTGAGGATAAAGGTTTATTACCCCTTGCCGACCCCCCACAGCCCATGGGTGGCGGCTAAGTGTAGTCCGCAACGACCGCAATACGCCCATCTGCGGCGGCTCGTTGCGGACTAGCTGGCCGGGGATCACACGCTGGATGCGCGCATCCGCCAGCAATTGGCTCCACCCACCCGCGAAGTCAACCCGCCGGCCAATTAGCAGCGCCGGCGGGTTGTTAACCCCCGATCTGCCACGACATAAGCGTATAATACGCTTTGTAATGTATACAAAGCGTATTATACAGGCTGCCTCCTGCCCTGGTGGTCCAAGTGATCTAGGGACCACCAGGGCAGGTTGCAGCCCCCCTAGTAAGCACACAAAACCGCTGATCCTGTGTCCCCCCCCCCCCCCTGTGATCACCCACAGCACCCATCAGACCCCTACTCCCCAGCCCCCTGTTTGCACCCAATCACTCTCCTAATCACCCATCAATCACCCCCTGTCACTATCTGTCAACGCTATTTTTTTAGATTAGGTCCTAAACTGCCCCCTGAGGGCTCCTGATCACCCCCCACACCCTCCCGAAACCCCCCACTCTATTTACTGTATACATCTATTAACCCCTGTAATCACCCACTGATCACCTGTCAATCACCCATCAATCACCCCATCACCACCTGTCACTGCCACCCATCAGATCAGACCCTAACCTGCCCCTTGCGGGCACCCAATTACCCGCCCACACCCTCTGATCGCCTGCAGACCCGCCCTCAGATCAACTCCCAAGTGCATTGTTTACATCTGTTCTCCCCTCTAATCACCCACTGATCACCCATCAATCACCCCCTGTCACCACTACCCATCAGATCAGACCCTAATCTGCCCCTTGGGCACCCAATCACCCTCCCACACCCTCAAATAGCCCCCCAGACCCCCTCTGATCAACTCGCCAGTGCATTGCTTGCATATATTCTCCCCTGTAATCACCTACTGATCACCTATCAATCACCCCGTCACCCCCTGTCACTGCTACCCACCAGATCAGACCCTCATCGGCCCTTGCAGGCACCCAATAACCCGCCCACACCCTCAGAACGCCGTCACACCCCAGCCCTGATCACCTTGCCAGTGCATTGCTTGCATCTATTCTCCCCTCTAATCAAACCCTGATCACCTATCAATCACCCAGTCACCCCCTGTCCCTGCTACCCATCAGATCAGACCCTAAACTGCCCCCTGCGGGCACCCAAACACCCGCCCACACCCTCAGATCACCCTCAGACCCCGCTTGAACACCTCTCCAGTGCATTATTTACATCTGTTCTCCCCTCTAATCACCCACTGATCACCATCAATCACCCCCTGTCACTACTACCCATCATACTCATCATATCAGACCGTCATCTGCCCCTTTGCGGGCACCCAATTACCCGCCCGTACCCTCAGATCGCCTTCAGACCCCCCGCCCCCTGATCACCTCCCCAGTGCATTGCTTGCATCTATTACCCCCTCTAATCACACCCTGAGACACCCATTAATTACCTCCTGTCACCCCCTAGCACATCTACCCATCAGATCAGGCCCTAATTTGCCCGGTGTGGGCTCCTGATCACTTGGCCAAACCCTCAGATCCCCCTCAGACCCCCTTGCCATCACCTCCCCAGTGCATTGATTGCGTCTATTCTCCCCTCTAATCACCCCCTGAGAACCCCATCAATCACCTCCTGTCACCCCCTAGCACTCCTATCCATCAGATCAGGCCCTAATCTGCCCCCTGCGGGCTTCTGATCACCTGTCTAAACCATCACCTGCCCCAACGCAGTGACAGAATTTTTTTTCTGATCACTGCTGGTCTCTATGACTTAATTGTGGCTGAGACCAACCGTTATGCCCACAATACGCAACCACCAATCCAAGAAGCTACCATGCCCAGCCTTTTCGGTGAAAACCACTCCAAGTTTCCGAACGTAACATTTTTTGGGGCCTTCTCCTTAACATGGGTCTAGTCAAAAAGAATATATTGCGGTCTTATTGGTCTACGCACTGAATACATCACATGCCCATGTTCTCTGCTGCCATGTCCAGGTCACAATTTGAGAACATCCTGCGCTTCCTGCACTTCAGTGCCAATACAACCCTGTTATCTAAGAGGCCACCCTGCTTATGACCGGTTCCACAAAATTCGGCCCCTCATAGACCACCTGTCATCAAAATTTGCAGATGCTTATACCCCTGAACAGGCATTTTGAGGCATTTGGTTTCCAGACTACTCCTCACAGTTTTGGGCCCCTAAAATGCCAGGGCAGTATAGGAACCCGGCAAGTGACCCCATTTTAGAAAGAAGACACCCCAAGGTATTCCGTTAGGTGTATGATGAGTTCATAGAAGATTTTATTTTCTTGTCACAAGTTAGTGGTAAATGACACTTAGCGTAAATAGATTTTTTTTTGTTTTCACAAACTTGTGACTAAAAAAAATAAAATCTTCTATAGTGTCGGTGTAATAGTGTCACAGTGTCTTTTTTGTTGTTTGTAACTGTAGTTTTTAATGAATATATATATATATATATATATATATATATATATATATATATATATATATATATATATATATATATATATATATATATATATATATATATATATATATATATATCATGGGCATAAGGTCCTATTGTTACTGATTGCAGTGAACTGGAAGTGTTACTACAGGTTGCTAGGCAACCACCAGGTTCAGATTTTCAATTTCCTGTCACCATTTGGTATTTATTCTCGTGTGCAAGGCAGCAACTAGCTTGACAAAGGTGTGGATACGCCGAAACGCGTCGCAAAGTTACTGCACACATCGTCTAGAGCAGGGGTGTCGAACTCAATCAGAGAAGGGGCCGAAATCTAAAACCCAGCCTAAATCGCGGGCCGAATGGTTTACTGAACAGTCATAAACTGACAATGTTAACCAGAAATGTGAATTTAAAATGAGTGGAACAATCTTTTTCCTTAAAGGGATACTGTAGGGGGGTCAGGGGAAAATGAGTTGAACTTACCCGGGGCTTCTAACAGTCCCCCGCAGACATCCTGTGTTGGCGCAGCCACTCACCGATGCTCCGGCCCCGCCTCCCGTTCACTTCTGGAATTTCTGACTTTAAAGTCAGAAAACCACTGCGCCTGCGTTGCCGTGTCCTCTATCCCGCTGATGTCATCAAGAGCGCACAGCGCAGGCCCAGTATGGTCTGTGTCTGCGCAGTACACTCCTGGTGACATCAGCGGGAGCGAGGACACGGGCGTGCAGGCGCAATGGTTTTCTGACTTTAAAGTCAGAAATTCCAGAAGTAAACTGGAGGCGGGGCCGGAGCATCGGTGAGTGGCTGCGCCAACACAGGATGTCTGCGGGGGACTATTAGAAGCCCCGGGTAAGTTCAGCTCATTTTCCCCCGACCCCCCTACAGTATCCCTTTAACAGGGCTGTCAAACCAACTCACATGCTATCAAGCAAAACAGTAATATTGGTATCACGCAAAACAGTAATATTGGAATGTACCTGAAATGTTCATTGTTTTGTTTTCTGGCTAGATGTCTGACACCGTTGGCTGGATACAGATGGCAGCTTCTGCTGTGTATTTGTATGCCCGCACTGTAGGCCAGGAACTGGCAGCTTCTGCTGTGTATTTTTATGCCCGCACTGTAGGCCAGGAACTGGCAGCTTCTGCTGTGTATTTTGATGCCCGCACACTGACACTCTCCCCTCTGCTCTGCCACCCGCACAACCACCTTCTTGCTCACCCTTTGATGCCCGCACAGTCACTCTGCTCTGCCACCCGCACAACCACCTTCTTCTTCCTCACCCTTTGTTACCCGCACACTGACACTCTCCCCTCTGCTCTGCCACCCGCACAAACACCTTCTTCCTCACCCTTTGATGCCCGCACACTGACCCTCTCCCCTCTGCTCTGCCACCCGCACAAACACCTTCTTCTTCCTCACCCTTTGATGCCCGCACACTGACACTCTCCCCTCTGCTCTGCCACCCGCACAAACACCTTCTTCCTCACCCGCGCAACCACATCGGATGTCGGGCTATAGGTCACGCCTTCCGAATCTCGCACGACTGGATATCTGCGCATGCGAGAGATCACAAGCCACCGCGCGTCATCCTGCTGGAACGCAGCACGTGCAGTGATGACAGCGCAATGTGGGCCAAATTGCGCGGCGGCGCTGTGTTATCTTTACTGCGCGGTTTGGGCCAAATTGCGTGCCGGCGATGCGTAGTCAGGACAGCACGGTGCGGGCCACATTGCAAGGATTTGGCCCGCGGGCCTTGTGTTTGACACCTGTGGTCTAGAGGAAAGGCGCGCACGGCCCATTACCATCCAGGACCACCCCCACTGCTGGCCACAAGGGGGAGCAGGTTGCCATCCAGGGTCATTTGTTTGGGATGATTGCGTTTTATAATCTTATAGTAAGTGTTTTTACATTCTTGCGTGTCTCTCATTAAAAGTTTTAAGACACTACGGAGCGCTCCTCCTACTTTTTTCCTTGTTGCTACAGTCATACCATCCAGCTGGGGTAGAGAAGTTGCTAGTGGTGGTATTGAAGAAGAACCAGAACTGTGTGTGATTAGCGCAAGATTTCACATCGCATCTTTTTGCTGGAGAAAGCCCCAGGTGAGTAAAGCTCATTTTTTATTTTCGGCTGATAACTCCTTTAAGAAAGCCTGGGAAGCAATTTCAGCCATGTTATCTCCTAATTTAGCAGCCAGCTGCACTGCTCGTTGTTTAATTGTCTGGCTGCAGAAGATGCAGACTCAATTAAAAGAGGGGTCTTCAGGTTTCTATCTTAAGACTAACCGCTAAGTTCCTTGCGGATGCTTCTAGTGAAGCTGTCAGGATTTCTGCTAGAAGTTTAGCTTTGATCAATTCTGCTCGCAGGCTTTTGCGGCTAAAAAATTGGGACAGAGACATAACGGCTAAAAACAAACTTTGTGGTCTTCAGTTTGAAGGAAACCTGCTGTTTGGTTCTGCTCTAGAGCAAGCCCTTGAAAGGGCGGCTGAAAAGAAAAAGTTTTCCTCCCCAAAAGAAAAGGCGTGCTCCCAGGAAAAATTTTCAGGACTCTAGAAAAAAAAATATAAAAATAAAGAATCAAATAAGAAATGGCAAGCGAAAAAAGGGCCTAAAGTCAAGGGCTTCCTTTCCAATCCTCAAACACTCCAAAACAGTCTAACATTGAACAATGACTACGTTCAGGTGGGGGGCAGGTTAAAAACATTTTACCCAGCATGGCAGAAAATTTCAAAGAGCAAATACATCTGCCAATCAAAGAAGGGTAAAAAATTCAATTTTCCAAGAAACCCCCAGAAACCTTCAGGGTAACAAGTTTTCTGCAGTCCCCTGTGAAGTAGTCTGCTATGGAAGACGCTGTGAAAAGTCTTTTTCAGAAGGGGGTAGTGGAAGAGGTTCCAATTCAGGAAAGAGGTAGAGGTTTTTACTCCACACTCTTCCTGGTTCCAAAACCGAATGGCGACTTTCGCCTGATTATAAATCTTCAGTTTTTGAACCATTTTGTAAAATACAAAACATTTCAGATGGAATCAATTACTTCCACAATTCAGCTTCTGGGGAAGGATTACTTCTGGGCATCCATAGATCTCATGGATGCATACAGGTCCTTCTCAAAAAATTTGCATATTGTGATAAAGTTCATTTTATTTCTGTAATGTACTGTTAAACATTAGACTTTCATATATTTTAGATTCATTACACACAACTGAAGTAGTTCAAGCCTTTTATTGTTTTAATATTGTTGATTTTGGCATACAGCTCATGAAAACCCCAAATTCCTATCTCAAAAAATTAGCATATAATGAAAAGGTTCTCTAAACGAGCTATTAACCTAATCATCTGAATCAACTAATTAACTCTAAACACATGCAAAAGATTCCTGGGGCTTTTAAAAACTCCTAGCCTGGTTCATTACTAAAAACCACAATCATGGGTAAGACTGCCGACCTGACTGCTGTCCAGAACGCCATCATTGACACCCTCAAGCACGTGGGTAAGACACAAAGAAATTGCTGAATGAATAGGCTGTTCCCAGAGTGCTGCATCAAGGCACCTCAGTGGGAAGTCTGTGGGAAGGAAAAAGTGTGGCAGAAATGCTGCACAACGAGAAGAGGTGACTAGACCCTGAGGAAGATTGTGGAGAAGGACCGATTTCAGACCTTGGGGGACCTGCGGAAGCAGTGGACTGAGTCTGGAGCAGAAACATCCAGAGCCACCGTGTACAGGCGTGTGAGGGAATGGGCTGCAGGTGCCGCATTCCCCAGGTCAAGCCACTTTTGAACCAGAAACAGCGGCAGAAGCGCCTGACCTAGGCTACAGAGAAGCAACACTGGACTGTTGCTCAATGGTGCTAAGTACTTTTTTCGGATGAAAGCAACTTTTGCATGTCATTCGGAAATCAAGGTGCCAGAGTCTGGAGGCAGACTGGGGAGAGGGAAATGCCAAAATGCCTGAAGTCTAGTGTCAAGTACCCACAGCCAGTGATGATCTGGGGTGCCATGTCAGCTGCTGGTGTTGGTCCACTGTGTTTTATCAAGGGCAGGGTCAATGCAGCTAGCTATCAGGAGATTTTGGAGCACTTCATGTTTCCATCTGCTGAAAAGCTTTATGGAGATGAAGATTTCATTTTTTAGCACAACCTGGCACCTGCTCACAGTGCCAAAACCACTGGTAAATGGTTTACTGACCGTGGTATTACTGAGCTCAATTGGCCTGCCAACTCTCCTGACCTGAACCCCATAGAGAATCTGTGGGATATTGTGAAGAGAAAGTTGAGAGACGCAAGACCCAACACTCTGGATGAGCTTAAGGCCGCTATCGAAGCATCCTGGGACTCCATAACACCTGAGCAGTGCCACAGGCTGATTGCCTTCATGCCACGCTGCATTGAAGCAGTCATTTCTGCAAAAGGATTCCCGACCAAGTATTGAGTGTATAACTGAACATAATTTTTTGAAGGTTGACTTTTTTTTGTTTTAAAAACACTTTTCTTTTATTGGTCGGATGAAATATGCTAATTTTTTGAGATAGGAATTTTGGGTTTTCATGAGCTGTATGCCAAAATCATCAATATTAAAACAATAAAAGGCTTGCACTACTTCAGTTGTGTGTAATGAATCTAAAATATATGAAAGTCTAATGTTTATCAGTACATTACAGAAAACAATGAACTTTATCACAATATGCTAATTTTTTGAGAAGGACCTGTATTATGTACCCATCCTACCGGCTCACTGAAAATACTTGAGAGCAGCAGTTTGCAATTGATCTCAGGTCCTTCACATGCAGTTCAAGGCACTCCCAATTGGGATTTCAAGTGCTCACAGGATTTTTCCAAAGATCATGATAGAGGTTGCAACACATCTGAGAATGCAGAAGATCATTCTAGTACCTTCCCTAGACGATCTGCTGATAGCTGCAAAATCCAAGGATACTCTCAAAGAGCATATAGATGGTTCTGACAGTTCTGAAGGACCTGGGATGCATTTTGACTCTAAAGAAATCCAACCTCACACCAGGTCAGAGAAAATAATTTCTTGGGGTGTCACTGCATACAACGAATCAGATCTCCTGTCTGCCACGAAACAAAGTGGATCAGGTGATCAGTTGTACTCAGGAATTTCTGAGAGCAGACTGTCACAGTAAAGGTGCATACACACATCAGACTATAGTCTTTGGAAAATGAAAGATCACAGACCAATCTTACCACCCTTCATGTAGTATGAGAGCCATACTCAACACAGTCTTTTCTATGGAGCTGAACTCCACATCAGCAAAAAATCTTTGCAAGATGCTGCACACACAGATGCTGTACAGACACAAAAGTTAAGTATCTGCAAAAGATCTGTTCCTGACAAAAATCCATTCCTGCAAATTGCAATGATAGTCTATGAGATCTGCAGATCATCATACACACATGATTTAACTGACATTCATCTGCAGATCAAGCAATCACCTGCAGATCTGAAAATCCATCCTGGTGGATCTGATCTGCAGATGAATGTCAGTTAAATCATGTGTGTATGATGATCTGCAGATCTCATAGACTATCATTGCAATTTGCAGGAATAGATTTTTGGCAGGAACAGATCTTTTGCAGATACTGAACTTTTGTGTCTGTACAGCAACTTGCAAAGATTTTTTTCTGATGTGGAGTTCAGTTCCAACTGTGTAGAGTATGGCTCTCATACTACATGAAGCAAGAAGTTTTGAATCAGGATGATACCATTTATTGGCTAACTTAGAGATGGATAAACAGTGAGCTTTCGACTTATAAAAAGCCTTCGTCGGACTGGACATACTACATGAAGGGTGGTAAGATTGGTCTGTGATCTTTCATTTTCCAAAGATTATAGTCTGATGTGTGTATGCACTTTAAGACAAGCTATGTCTCTCCTAGGCAAGTTCTCGGCATGTATTCCAGCTGTAGCCTGAGCTCAGGCAAGCTACAGAGTCTTAACTGACAATACTGTGTCAGTGGTGGGGCAGACAGGAGGATCTAGACCAGAAGATCTATTTGTCAGATCCAGTGATTAATTCTCCAAACTGGTGGACTAACACTCAAAACCTGCAAAAAGATGTAAGCTGGATCTCAAAGGATCCAGTGATTGTTACGACAGATGCGAGCCTCTGGGGCTGGGGAGCTCATCTGGGTCGAGAATATATCCAAGGCAGGTGGTCGACAAAAGAAAAGACTTTCTCATCCAATCACAAAGAGTTGTTGGCGATCTGGAAGTCTATATAGAGATGAAAAAATCTGCTTGGTCTTCCATCTATAGACCTGTTTGCTGCCTGGGACAATGCACGTCTTCCCAGATTTTGCTACCTCGACCCCAGAGGCTCTCTGATATGTCTAGATGCATTCTTGCTTCACTGGGGACTGGAGAGAGCATATGTACACCCACCCTGGAAATTGATAGGGAGGGTACTACAGAAAGTGAGCAGAGACCCGGCCACAATAATTCTTTTCACCCCAGACTAGCCAAAACGGCCTTAGTATCCTCTGTTACTCTCCCTAGCAGGAGAGGAACCCTTGGTCCTGCCGATCAGGGAAGATCTGCTGCATCAGGGACAGGGAATACCATTCCTCAGTGGCCAGTCTGAACCTGAAGGCGTGGCTTTTGAGTGGCGCTTGTTATTAAACCAAGGACTATCCGAGAAAGTGGTCTCTACCTCTCTACATGCAAGAAAACCTGTCACATCCACTATCTATCTTAAGATTTTGAAAGTTTTGTGAATTTAACAAAGACACTTCAGAAAATCTTGTAAAATTTTCTATCCCAAATATTCTAGATTTCCTGCAGAAAGGGCTAGCGATGGGTTTAAAGTTAAACACCCATCAGGAGTGTACTGCGCAGGCCCAGTTTGGTCTCTGCCTGCGCCGTGCGCTCTTGGTGACATCAGGGGAAGCGAGGACATGGCAACGCAGGCGCAGTGGTTTTCAGACTTTAAAGTCTGAAATTCCAGAAGTGAACCAGAGGTGGGGCCGGAGCATTAGTGAGTGGCTGCCTGGGCACAGGATGCCTGCAGGGGACCATTAGAAGCCCCGGGTAACTTCAACTCATTTTCCCCCGACCCCCTACAGTATCCCTTTTATGCTAAAAACGTGTTTTCTAGTAGCAATTACTACAACCAGGCGTATTGGGGAAATACAAGCCTTAAACATAAAACCACCATTTATGTATATCCAGCCAGATAGAATAACTTAAGTTACCTACGAGTTTTCCTCCAAAAGTATCAGATTTACATAGGGAACAGGAAATTTTTATCCCTTCCTTGTGCCCGAATCCTTCAAACCGCAAAGAGGAGAGGTTTAGGTCCCTGGATGTCAGGAAAATAATTTTGTTTTATTTAGATAAAACTGCTGAATGGAGAAAGGAGGATAATGTATTTGTTCAGTTTCAGTTGCTCATAAAGGTTTAAGATCATCCAAGAGTACTCTCAGTAACTGGTTGAAGTTATGTATAAGAAAAGCTTATGAAATAGCAGGCAAGTCAGCTCCTATAAATTAAAAAAGCACACTCTACTAAGCTGTCTCCTCTTCCTGGGCAGAAAGAAATTCTGCCTCAGTACTCCAAATTTGTAATGCTGCCACATGGTCCTCTTATGACACCTTCATAAAGCACTACCGTTTGGATTTACCAAGTAGCCAAGACTTGGGGTTCGGGCGCAAAGTATTGTCTGCGGTGAACCCGCCCTGAGAGGAGGTAGTACTCTAACTCTCATTGTTGACCTGTTGTGGAGGCAAGCAGAAGCCAATAAATACACTTACCGG
>NC_090652.1:177887367-177934867 GCF_040937935.1 Hyperolius riggenbachi | reverse complement strand
CGCGACGGATAGCGGGGCATCGGCGGCGATCGTCACCCACACGCAGCTAGCAAAGTGCTAGCTGTGCGTTTTAAAAAAAATATTGTTAAAATTGGCCCAGCAGGGCCTGAGCGGCGCCATCTAGCGGTCATGGACCCGCCAAGAAGGTTAAAACAAAACATATCCAAGTGTTAGAATGGCCCAGTCAAAGTCCAGATCTAAATCCAATCGAGAATCTGTGGCAAGATCTGAAAACTGCTGTTCACAAACGCTGTCCATCTAATCTGACTGACCTGGAGCTGTTTTACAAAGAAGAATGGGCAAGCATTTCAGTCCCTAGATGTGCAAAGCTGGTAGAGACATACCCTAAAAGACTGGCAGCTGTAATTGCAGCAAAAGATGGTTCTACAAAGTATTGTAAGTCCGAAACAGGTTGTCTACATGTGGGTTTGATATGGCTGTGTAAAACGTAAAGCTATAGGCTTGCTATATACCAGCGGTTCTGGATGCTTGCTTGGCTTAACAAGGGCGAAAAGGGATAATTTGCATATTTAGTTGTAGTGCATTGTGGGTAACCACAAATGTTCATTTATAACTGAATTATTGCAAATTTCCTTCTGTTTTAAGAAGGCAATTACACCAAGCTTTGCTTTTTTAGTAGGAGGGCTTTTTGGTCCCTTTTATCCCCCTATACATTCCTAGTAGTTTGGGTCACCCTGAGCTGCTTGGTTACTCTGTTGTACAAAGTATTGTCTAAGGGGGCTGAATAATTACGCACACCCTACTTTGAAGTTATTTATTCGTAAAAAATGTTTTGAATCATGTACGATTTTCGTTCCACTTCTCACGGGTACACCACTTTGTATTGGTCTTTCACGTGGAATTCCAATAAAATTGATTCATGTTTGTGGCAGTAATGTGACAAAATGTGGAAAACTTCAAGGGGGGCGAATACTTTTGCAAGCCACTGTATGTTGCTTCATCCATCCTTTTAAAAATATTTTGTTCCTGATCTCTTACCTAATTAAACATTACTGTTTTTTTTTACACCAAAACTGCCGGTCTCCTCAAATTCACTGCTACCATAAGAAAAAGTTATATACATTGCAATTTTTAGATGAGCAAATGCAACACACCTCCTTAGGTAAGTATCTTTTTTTTTTTTAATTGACGCTTTAGGCTCACTTTAAAACCATTATCTTCTTGTGTTACAAGGTGTACATCCAAAGAAATGTGAAAAGCCACCACCATTTTTTGCATCCATACTCGAGAAGAGTGAAAGGGCAATTATTGGTTCTGGAAATATGGAATCTGGAATTAGAATATACTGCATATATGTCATCTTATAGTATATATTACTGTTATCTTCGGCCAGTTATCTTCAGACACTGTTGACCTTTTCACTGATAGAAGAGGGGTTACCCAGTAGTGGGATCTAAGTCAGGCATGCTCAAATTCGGCTTCGGGAGATATCCGGATTTTCGCTATCCGGATACCTCCCAGTAATGCTGTGCGGGCTGGGCGGGGGGGTCAAGCTTACCATTCTGACGTCTTCTTCGGTCGTCCCTCGGCGCCTCCCACGATGCGCTCCAAGCGGCGGTCACCTGATTACAAACACTTCCTCCTTCCGGGTTGAAGGAGGAAGTGTTTGTAATCACGTGACGCGCGTGGAGCGCATAGTGGGAGGCGCCGAGGGACGACCGAAGAAGACGTCAGAATGGTAATCTTGACCCCCACGCCCAGCCCGCACAGCATTACTGGGAGATATCCGGATAGCAAAAATCCGGATATCTCCCAAAGCCGAATTTGAGCATGCCTGATCTAAGTGACCACGGGTCTTCACCCACACCCCCTTCAGGGGAGTGCAGGACTACACTCCCTTGAGAGGAGTGCAGAACTTCGCTGCCTAGTGACCATTAGGTCACTACTGGGATAACCTTAGCTAGTGGTTGGGAGAACAGTGACACTAATGTGTGAAAAGGAAAAGACTTAGACAGTAGCCAGAGGTCCAGGACAGGCGACAATCAACGTAGTCGGGTCACAAGCCATGGGTCGGGGCAGGCAGCAATCAACGGAGGTCGGGGTCACAAGCCAGGAATCAGGCCAGGCAGAAATCAACGAAGGTGGGGGTCACAAGCCAAGGGTCAAACTAGAAGTCAGAGTAGCAAACAGGAACGGTAGGATCACCACGGGGCTTACGCCAAGCTGTCAGAACGAGCAGCACTGTCACAGAGGGCAGTGCTGCTTATATACTGTGGGGAACCAATCAGCGCATTGGAATTTCGCATTAGCTTTCAGCGCATGCGCTGATGCAACCTTTTCTGCGCATGCGTGAATGCGACCATTTTGATGCATGCGCCCGAGGCATGACACCAGACACCGTCGATCCGGAAATAAACAAAGCAGTCCCAGGGAACCCCCACGCGTGCGCACAACAGGGCAAGTTCGGGGAACGCCGCGGGAGCCTGAGGCGGTGAGTGTGACTTTTACATAGCATGTCAAGAAACTTTCTCACATAACTAACAAGTCAGAAGAGTAGCACATAACACAATTAAAAACTAGTTTAAAAGGTAAGGGCCTATTTCCACTACACGCAGATTGGATGCAGAATGGATGCAGAAAGACTGACTCCAATGAAAGCCTATGGGCCTGTTTCCACTAAACACAATTTTTCTGATGCAGATTTTCCCATAGGCATTCATTGGAGTCAGTTTTTCTGCGTCCATTCTGCATCCAATCTGCGTGTAGTGGAAATGGGCCCAAAGGGATTATTATTTTTTAGTATCTATAGCACCAACATCTTCCACAGCACTGTACAGTGTATATTGTCTTGTCACTAACTGTTACTCAGAGGGGATCACGATCTAATCCCTACCATAGTCCTATGTCCATGTACGTATCATGTAGTGCATAGGTTCTCAACGTGTGGTATGCGTACCCCAGGGGGTACTTGTGATGGTTCCAGGGGGTACTCGGACTTGATATACTTAACAAAGAATAACAAATTTACAGTTTTAGGAAATGATCAATCTTATTTAAACACAAATAAGTTGGTATTTTAGCAAATTAAAAGCAATAGTAAATGCTTGGCAATTGTTTAGAACCAATTATGTACTACGATTAAATATATATTTTTCAAGGGGTACTTGTGATAATGTTTACTATGCTAGGGGGTACTTGGTGAGTACAGGGTTTTAAATGGGGTACATACCAATAAAATGTTGAGAAACACTGATGTAGTGTATGTATCGCAGACTAGGGCCAATTTAGGGGGGAGCCAATTAACTTATCTGTATGTGTTTGGGATGTGGAAGGAAACCAGAGTGCCTGGAAGAAACCCACAAAGACATGAGGAGAACACACAAAGTCCCTGCAGATGTTGACCTGGCTGGGATTCAAACCGGGACCCAGCGATGCAAGGTGATAGTGCTAACCACTACGCCAGAGTGCTTACCTAGAGACAGATGTCTTAACTGGTATTCATAACAAAAAAAGTACTTTATTAGCACAACAAATAAAAACAATTACAAAATTAATTTTTGATCTGAATAGCAGTTTAGACATACCGTATATACTCGCATATAAGCCGACCCGCATATAAGCCGACCCCCCCACTTTTACTTAACAAACCAGTAAAAAATGATTGACCCCCATATAAGCCGGGGGTAGGAAATGCTGGCCGCCTTATTCCCCTAGTGTGTCCCAGTATCGCTAGTATAGTGCCCAGTATAGCTAGTATAGTGCCCCAGTACAGCTAGTATAGTGCCCCAGTACAGCTAGTACCCCAGTATAGCTAGTATAGTGCCCAGTATAGCTAGTATAGTGCCCCAGTATAGCTAGTATAGTGTCCATTATAGCTAGTATAGTGCCCAGTGTAGCTAGTATAGTGCCCCAGTATAGCTAGTATAGTGCCCATTATAGCTAGTATTGTGCCCATTATAACTAGTATAGTGCCCAGTGTAGCTAGTATAGTGCCCCAGTATAGCTAGTATAGTGCCCATTATAGCTAGTATAGTGCCCATTATAGCTAGTATAGTGCCCAGTGTAGCTAGTATAGTGCCCAGTGTAGCTAGTATAGTGCCCCAGTATCGCTAGTATAGTGCCCCAGTATCGCTAGTATAGTGCCCCAGTATCGCTAGTATAGTGCCCCAGTATCGCTAGTATAGTGCCCCAGTATCGCTAGTATAGTGCCCCAGTATCGCTAGGTAGTGCCCCAGTGCCCCCCCCCCCCCCGCCTCCCCTCTCCCCCGCGGCCGCCGCTGCTTTTACCTTAGCAGGCGCCGCTTCTTCTATTCCCCTCCTCTCTGGCTCCGTAGGACAGCAGCACTCTTCACGGTGGCTGCTGTGATCAGACAGGAAGCAGCGAAGAGCGCGGCTTCCTGTAGCGGCGGTTGCTATGGGAACCGCTCTCTCTACTGCAGCCCCTGTGAAGAGCGCTGCAGTGATTTACGGAGCCGGACAGGAGGGGAATAGAAGAAGAGGCGCCGGGCAGGTAATTGCAGCGGTAGCGGCGGCCGCAAAGGGGGGGGGGGGGCGGGGTGACAGTGCGGGGGGCTCGGACCACCATCACCAGCACCAGACTCGCATACAAGCCGACCCCCCAACTTTTGACCCCCTTTTTGGGGGTCAAAAATTCGGCTTGTATGCGAGTATATACGGTATGTCTTTAAGTAAGCAATCCCTTTTAAACATTTAATACTCAATTGGGAGCCTTTTGCCCCCTTTTTGTCACCTGAGGTTACATTCCATTGGGACAAGGCTTTAGTTTAAATTTTTAGAGGGAGCAATTTATCCATTGAGAAGACCAGCAACTTACACAAGTGTGGGACATGGGTGTTTCCCCACAGGCGCTAAAGGTGGTTGCTTTCTGGCAACCAGGGTTTGTGAGTATCTTGTTGTGTTGCATACATTTTCCCACATGGTAACACCTACTACACCAAATTGGGTTCCTGTGCTTTGTGTGTATTTTTCCAATAAGGTCACTTGATAACCCTCAGACATTATGATTATCAAGCTGTAACGATAGGTGTCAGCAACCAGAGAGAGAATCTGATTCTTGGCGATCTGCAGTATCCCCAAGAATACAGATATACCTGATTATTGAGGATCTGCAGTATCGCCAATAATCAGATATGTCTAACCTCTAGACACCTGAGTGTGTGAGTGTTTGGTGTAACAGTAGAAATTGGACCACCGGGGTAGCAGGTGGTCCAATAAGTAGAGACAGACTCTACTGCAGTCAAGGACTCCAGGAGAAGGAGACCCTGACTGGTTTTGCAGCAGTGCCCCCTCTGAGAAGCAGAGGGCCCCTGCAGGAAGGCTGAGCACCCAAGGGGTGGGTGACAGCCAGTAAGGTCGGGCAGGCCGGGTCGGTAACACACTGACAGATAAAGTGCAAAAACAGGAAGCTGATTTGGTATCCAAGGCAAGCAGGGTTTGGCAACGGAATGTCAGAAGTGCAAGGTACCGAATCAGAGATCAGAGGAGTGGTCAGGAAAGCAATACATCATAACAGATATCAAACAATGCCTAGTCTGGGTGTGAGGTCCGTGGTCTCTACACCCTGGAACTAGTCTGATGTATAACACAGATGATATCCAGTATTCCTAGTCTGGGGTGTGAGGGCCGTGATCTCTACAGCCTGGAACTATACTAGAGAATAACACAGATGATATACAGTAATCCTAGTCTGGTGTGTGAGGGCCGTGATCTCAACACCCTGAAACTATACTAGAGAATAACACAGATAATATACAGTAAGCTGGCTAAGTGTGGATTTCCAGGTCCTCCTGGTTCCACCACAATGAAAGATCTGACTAGATCTGAGTGCTAACACATAGGCATTCGCAACGCCAGACAACCAGCAACTGAACAGCAAGAGCTATATATAGTGGAGCGCTCTCCAGCGGCGCCCAGCTCCCATCAACCAATCACTAGCTGAGCAGGAGTCAGCTGACCGCCCTGATCAGCTGATCTTCCTCCTATTGGTATAAAGAGCCTGTCTTGCAGCGCGCGCGCGTAGCTCTCCATCTGTGTGCACCCCAGAGACATGTTGCTGCGGGGATACCGCTGCACTGAACGCGGAATCCGCCGCCTCACCGTTGGAACACGCGGCGGCTCTCACGCCATTCTTCCCATGAGCACCATTAGTTCCAGACGCATGCTGACGCGGACAAACCGCCGCATCAGACTCGGAATCAGCCGCCTTGCTGTCAGCACACGCGGCGGCCTTTCCTCTATTCATCACAGTACCACATTCCCCCCCCCCCCCCCCCGAGGAGTGGACTCCGGAAACTTTCCACCAGGCTTTCCAGGATGTAAATCATGGAACTCTTTCTTCAAATCCTCCGCATGCATGCGGCAGTCTGGCACCCAAGATCTCTCCTCTATGCCGTATCCCTTCCAGTGGACCAGATATTGCACCGAATTCTGCACCAGACGAGAATCCAGAATCTTTTCAATCTCATATTCTCGTTGGTCATCCACCAACACAGGATGGGGGGGGAGAGGAGTCCACCTGTACAGCTGGTTTCAACAGTGACACATGGAATGATCTCACACCTTTCATACTGGCTGGGAGATCAATGGCATACGTGACATTATTAATTTTCTTGGCCACTGGAAATGGTCCTATAAATTTAGGACCCAGTTTGGGTGACAACTGCTTCAAGGCCACATGACGAGTAGACAGTGGCGTAGCTAAGGAGCTGCGGGCCCCGATGCGAGTTTTACAGTGGGGCCCCCCAAACACTCTATACATAACAATTGATACAGCACACCAAAACCTGCCAATGGCAACTACAGTGTCAGAGGTGCAAGAAGGGGATGGGGAACCGTTTGTTAATGATTACCACTATTCAAAGTATCTATAGAAGTGATTATTATGAGCACAGGACCAATAGAGAGCTAATAGTGTAGTTGAAGGAGGGCCCTTCAGGGGCCCCTCTGGCCCAAGGGCCCCGATGCGGTCGCTACCTCTGCAACCCGTATTGCTACGCCCCTGCGAGTAGATACCCACACCAGATCTCCTGGGGAGAATCTCCACTCTACAGACCGATGTTTATCTGCCTGCTTCTTCTGTGTTTGGAAAGCTTTCCCTAGGTTCCTCTTAACCATTCCCCAAATCTCTTTCAGGGCCCTCTGCCAGTCCTCCAGAGCTGGAAAAGGAGTTGATGCGACTGGCAGGGGAGCAAATTTAGGTGATCTACCTGACACTACCTGAAAAGGGGAGTACCCAGAAGAAGAGCTCTTTAGGTTGTTGTGCGCAAACTCTGCGAATGGCAAAAACTTTACCCAATCTGTTTGTGCATCAGCAACATAGCACCTGAGAAATTGTTCCAGAAATTGGTTCACTCTCTCGGTCTGGCCATTGGTCTGAGGGTGGTAGCCTGATGAAAATGCGAGTTCCATGTCTAATTGATGGCAAAAGGCCCTCCAAAATTTTGAAACAAATTGGACTCCCCGATCTGACACTACATTTTCCGGAATGCCATGCAGCCGGAAGATGTGCTGGATGAAGAGGTCAGCCAATTCCTGGGCCGAGGGGAGTCCTTTCAGAGGGACAAAGTGTGCCATCTTACTGAAACGATCCACTACCACCCAAATGACCGACTTGCCTTCAGACCGAGGGAGTTCACCCACAAAATCCATTGAAACATGAGTCCAGGGTTCATTGGGGACTGGTAAGGACTGTAACGTGCCCACAGGAGCCTGACGAGAAGGCTTACTCCTCGCGCAGGTCGTGCACTCTCTTACAAATTCCCTACAATCAAAAGCCAAACTAGGCCACCAGGCACACCTAGCCAGTAGGTCCTGCGTTCTGGTGGCTCCAGGATGACCGACATTCTTGTGAGAATGAAAAAACTGCAGAATTTGTAAACAGAAGGGCAGTGGCACAAACAGGACCCCCTCTGGCTTTCCCTCTGGAACATCCTGTTGGTAAGGGCCGACCAATCTCTCCAAGTCTCAGTGGCTGCCAGAACTACCTTAGGAGTCAGGATAGTCTCAGGAGCAGCGGGCTGCACAGACTCGGGCCCCCTCGATATACTCCAAATTCTTGTGGTCTGTGTAAATAGTGATAATATGTTCTGCACCCTCCAGCCAGTGTCGCTATTCCTGATGGCCAGGAGCTCCTGGTTGCCGATGTCATATTTTTTTTCGGCAGGTGAAAACCTGCGAGAAAAATAAGCACATGGGTGCAGCTTGCCCTGCAATCCTGACCTCTGCGACAATACTGCTCCTACCCCCACCTCTGAGGCATCAACCTCCACGATGAAAGGAAAGGCGACAGCAATATGCCTCAGTATTGGGGCAGAACAAAATAGTTTCTTTAAGGTCGAGAAGGCTGTATGAGCCTCAGGTGACCAGTGATGAGTATCAGCCCCTTTCTTGGTGAGACTGGTGAGGGGGGAGATGATGGTAGAGTAGCCCTTAATAAACCTTCTGTAGTAATTGGCAAACCCCAGGAACCTCTGGAGTGCCTTCAACCCCACAGACTGAGGCCACTCCAGGACAGCAGAAACCTTCCCTGGGTCCATCGAGAGACCAGAAGTGGAGATGATGTAACCCAGAAAGGCTACTGACTCTACCTCAAAGAGGCATTTTTCAAGTTTGGCATACAGCAGATTCTGTCGTAACCTCTTTAATACCCATCTGACATGCTTGCGATGCTCAGCAAGATTGGACAAAAAGATCATATATCGTCCAAGTACACCAGAACAAACTTCCCCAACATTTCCCTGAACACCTCATTAATTAACTCCTGGAAGACGGCTGGCGCATTACACAACCCGAAGGGCATCACCAGGTATTCGTAATACCCATCGGGTGTGTTAAAGGCCGTCTTCCACTCGTCACCATCTCTGATTCGAACCAGATTGTATGCACCCCTGAGATCTAGCTTGGAAAAAATCTTGGCGTTGGGTCACCTGTGTGAACAAATTGTCAATCAAAGATAAAGGGTAACGGTTTTTAACAGTGATCTTATTCAGTCCTCTGTAATCCATACAAGGAGACCTCCGTCCTTTTTCTTGACAAAAAAAACCCCTGCCCCTGCTGGTGACCAAGAGGGACGTATGAACCCTTTCACCAAGTTTTCTTTGATGTATTCCTGCATAGCTAGTTTCTCCGGCCCAGAAAGGATATAAAGATGACCCCTGGGTGGCATACAACCCGATCTCAGGTCGATCGGACAATCAAAAGCACGATGATAGGGAAGTTTGTCTGCAGACTTTGGGCAAAAGACATCTGCAAATTCTGCATATTGTCTCGGTACACGTTCAACCTGAATGTTGGTATTACCCATGGTTACTTTCGCTAAACAATGATGATTACAATGGGATGACCAGCTCGTTAGCTGACCTGAAACCCAGTCTATCTGAGGTGAGTGAATCTGTAACCAGGGCATGCCAAGAATGACGGTAGAGGTTGCCATATTCAAGACCAGAAATTACAGACTCTCCCCATGTAATACCCCAACTTGAGATGCACATTAGGAGTCCGGGACAAGGGGCGTTTACTCTGCAGAGGAGAGTCATCTACTGCAGTGACCAAGATTGGTTGATTCAAGGGAAGCATGGGTATACCCAATTTCTTTGCAAACTCGTAATCGATAAAATTAGCTGCTGAACCAGAATCAATAAAGGCTTCCGTGGAAGCAGTCTGATCCTCCCATGTGACCGAACAAGGGAGTAGCAGACGATCATTATGTAGAGGTAAAGACTGCGCGCCCAGGGTATTACCTCTGACTACACCTAGGCGGCAGCGTTTCCCGACTTCTTGGGACAATTCTGCACCACATGACCCTCCTCTGCACAGTATAGACAAAGCTGCTCAGTTTTCCTACGATTTCTCTCTGAACTAGTTAATTTGGAGTGACCAATTTGCATTGGCTCAGGTGGCGGTGAGGCAGGTGGGATAGTAGAGACATATCTAACCCTGTCCCTACCACGGGTTTGCTTTTGGTATCGTAAGCGACGATCAACACGTACTGCCAGGGAGATTGCTTCCTCAAGTGTTTTAGGTTCAGGGTATCCCAACATCAGTCCAGAAACTGCATCTGATAACCCTGATAAGAAGCAATCCAGTAGTGCAAAAGTCCCCCACCTAGCCGACACTGACCACTTCCTGAACTCAGCTGCATAAACTTCCACTGGATCCTTGCCTTGACGCAAGGTCTTTAGTTTCCGCTCAGAGGTAGACGCAATGTCTGGGTCATCATAAATTATGGCCATGGACTTGAAGAATTCTTCAACTGACCTAAGTGCTTCATGCCCTGTAGGTAAAATTATACGCCCAGGTTTGAGCATCCCCTGAGAGTAAAGTCTTGATAAACGTGATTCTCTGAACCTCTGTCCCTGACAAATTAGGCCTTAGTTCAAAATATGACATCACACGATTCGTAAAATTCTGAAAGTCAGATCTATGGCTAGAAAACTTTTCAGGTACAGACATTTTCAAGTCTGTGACTGGAGGGGATCGCACTGAATTGACAGTCGTCTGAAGGACTTGTAGTGACCCAGATAAGGCAGAGATCTGGGCCTGCTGACCGTCCATCACTCTGATAAGATTTTCCACCGAGGTGGTGAGTGTGTCCAGACGAGTGCCAAGTGCGTCCATATTGGTTTGGTCTGGCGTTCTGTAACAATAGGTGTCAGCAACCAGAGAGAGAATCTGATTCTTGGCGATCTGCAGTATCCCCAAGAATACAGATATACCTGATTATTGAGGATCTGCAGTATCGCCAATAATCAGATATGTCTAACCTCTAGACACCTGAGTGTGTGAGTGTTTGGTGTAACAGTAGAAATTGGACCACCGGGGTAGCAGGTGGTCCAATAAGTAGAGACAGACTCTACTGCAGTCAAGGACTCCAGGAGAAGGAGACCCTGACTGGTTTTGCAGCAGTGCCCCCTCTGAGAAGCATAGGGCCCCTGCAGGAAGGCTGAGCACCCAAGGGGTGGGTGACAGCCAGAAAGGTCGGGCAGGCCGGGTCGGCAACACACTGACAGATAAAGTACAAAAACAGAAGCTGATTCGGTATCCAAGGCAAGCAGGGTTTGGCAACGGAATGTCAGAAGTGCAAGGTACCGAATCAGAGATCAGAGGAGTGGTCAGGAAAGCAATACGTCATAACAGATATCAAACAATGCCTAGTCTGGGTGTGAGGTCCGTGGTCTCTACAGCCTGGAACTAGTCTGATGTATAACACAGATGATATACAGTATTTCTAGTCTGGGGTGTGAGGGCCGTGATCTCAACATCCTGGAACTATACTAGAGAATAACACAGATGATATACAGTAAGCTGGCTAAGTGTGGATTCCCAGGTCCTCCTGGTTCCACCACACTGAAAGATCTGACTAGGTCTGAGTGCTAACACATAGGCATTCGCAACGCCAGACAACCAGCAACTGAACAGCAAGAGATTATATATAGTGGAGCGCTCTCCAGCGCCGCCCAGCTCCCATCAACCAATCACTAGCTGAGCAGGAGTCAGCTGACCGCCCTGATCAGCTGATCTTCCTCCTATTGGTATAAAGAGTCTGTCTTGCAACGCGCGTGCGTGCGTGCGTGCGTGCGTAGCTCTCCATCTGTGTGCACTACTAGGTCCAGAAACCCCAGAGGCATGTTGCTGCGGGGATACCGCTGCACTGAAAGCAGAATCCGCCGCCTCACCGTTGGAACACGCGGCGGCCCCCACGCCATTCTTCCCATGAGCACCATTAGTTCCAGACGCATGCTGACGCGGACAAACCGCCGCATCAGACGCGGAATCAGCCGCCTTGCTGTCAGCACACGCGGCGGCCTTTCCGCTATTCATCACACAAGCTTTATATAAAGCAACATATACAGGCCACAGGACAGCCAACACCCAAGGATCTCTGTAGAAAGAGAATCTAGCTGGAAGACTTGTAATCATCTATTCTGAGTGTGGATACTTGGTCAGCTCAGAAGCACTTAAAATCAACTGTGGCTGGACTTCTACACTGTGCACGCACGCACGCCCACACACTTACTTTGCTCTCCTCAAACCACCCAGTTGGGAAACAGCACCTTAGTGCATTTATCCTAAATCAATGGATACATAAAAAGTTCCCATCAGATATCTAGGTAGCAGCACAGGATAACCAATCTTTTCAAATATTCAACCTGAATTGAGTTTCCTCACTTCAAGTTGAATATTTGTTGGTATGCTTCATGAAGTCACTCATGCAAACAAAATACAAGAAAAATTACAGTGTAATTTACAGCTAAATGTACTTACCATTATCATTATGAGATATGCAAAGCAAGGAACCATCGGGTGAAGTCGAAATATTTTCAATGGCTGCTCCAAGACGTGGAAGAAATTCCTTCTTATGTTCAAGGCTGAAGGACCACTGTACCAATACAGACTCAACACCACCACTAAATAATACAGACCCTAAACAAAGCAGACGAAACAGCCACTAAATATTAAAATCTCATTTCACAGGTCTTACAAAAAAATAAAATACAATTTTACCAAAATTGAAATGTATATAAATCATTACCCCTCCTTTAATATTAATTGTACATACATAAGTATACCCGACTGATCCTGCAGTCCCTTAAACCTTTAGAAGCAAAGTTATTTAGAGATTTGCAAGTTCTCCAGGCCAATTAATTTTAGCACTTTTTTATTTCTTATTTGTTAGATTTCCTTTCTTCTAATTAGTACCGCTATAATGTACATTTTTGGCTGCTTGTCACTGGGGGGGGGGGGGGGGGGAAGTGTGAGAATAACAGAGGACTTCTGCTTTCAGTTTCTCTATTTTCTGCTAGGAGACATCAAAACATTCCAAGAGTTCTGCAGACGGAGGTCAAAAGCAGTGCACTTATCTCAAATGAGGTAATGGTTTTGAGACTGCTAATGGGTTAACGGTGAAAAGACTATGGAGACTGCCATATTTGTTTCATACAATAATTTCATCATATCTCTTTCCCTTCAGTTGTCCTTTAAGCAGGTCATGCATGCATCGTTTCTCATTCCCAGCAGATTTGATCACTTCCTGATGAATCTGCTAAAAATCTAGGCAGCAGACAGGCTAGAAGGGAGCTTGCGAGTTACAGTAACACAAACTACACACTATTTTAGGGTACAAAGCTGCCACCACCTCTGTAGAGGACAGAGGACCTAGTCTCACGGATTCTAACACATAATAAAACAGAACACACTATTCTGACTATAACGAACAATCTTCAGGTAGCAGCTCTTCAGAAGCTAGGATTCCTTCTGGTTGGCTGAATAGTAGGGTGCAGTTGAAAAAATAACGACAAAGTCTTTTATTTATGAATGCAATATAAATACTTAATATACACAGAAAATTGTTAAAAGTACCAATTAGAGAGAAGAGTAACCCAATGTAAAATAAAAGGGAAAGAAAATAAACAGATACTTAAGTTCGGAAGAAATATGTCCCTTTGTGTGGAAATTCAAGTACATGGAAAGTTCTTTGTTTCCGGATAGGAGTTCAGACATGGCAGCTAGCTCTGTCCTCATGCTAGCTACTTGCAATCCTTTACGATGGTAAAATGGAGGACAGCCCCTCCCTGCATGCACCTTGGTTTTATTGAAGCTAGAAGTTTAAAGGACTACTATAGGGGGGTGAGGAAAAAAAGTTGAACTTACCCGGGGCTTCTAATGGTCCCCCGTAGACGTCCTGTGTCTGTGTAGCCACTCACCGATGCTCCAGTCCCCGCCTCTGGTTTACTTCTGGAATTTCTGACTTTAAAGGCAGATTTTCTAAATCTTAATAGGCCACAGGGGCATGTTCTCTTCACAATGACATGCCTCCATGTCCTTCTGGTGCCGCTGCCAGTTCCCCCAGGCTCTGCTGTCTCCCCTGAAAAATATCAACAGGCTGATTGTCGCTAGCCTTCTGTTTACCTGCCAGCTTGTCAATCACTGCTCCTCTGCATTGCCTCCCCCGCCTCGTTCATTGCATGGCTCCCCAGCCTCTGCCAGCTTCCTCCAATTGGAAGCTAAGCCGCGACTCAAAAGTACTTCCTGGGTCGCAGCTCAGCTTCCGATTGGAGGAAGCCAGCGGAGGTGGGGAGCGGCAGGGAGAGAGATGTAATGGAGGAGGCAATGCGGAGGAGCAGTGATTGACAAGCTGGCAGGTAAAGAGAAGGCTAGCGACAATCAGATTGTTGCTAGCCTGTCAGTATTTTTCAGGGGGGACAGAAGAGACCAGGGGGGACCGGCAGTGGCAAGAGAAGGACACAGAGGCATGTTATTGTGCAGAGAACAAGCCTCTGAGTCCTATTAAGATTTAGAAAACCTGCCTCGGGTTCTCTTGAAAGCAAGAAAAGTAATATTGAAATTAAGTTAATCAGGAACAACTTAATTTGAGTAATTATTTTGCTTGTAAAAGTGTGCAAAGGTTATTTATATCAATTAGGTGATACATTAGTCATTTATGAGAAGCTTTGTAAATAGAGCCCAAAGTGGCCTACCTCATCTTTCTACAGATGGACTCTCATCTACAATGTATAGGTTATGGCCAAATCCAGAAATCTGCGAAACTGGGAAGTGGCCGGCCATTTCTAGAACTAGCCGATTTGATGTCGGCCAAAGTGCAAAATGCTGGGGATTTCTGACATTGGCCAGCCAGTTTGCAAAATGGCCAAAATTTTTAAATCCCAGAACATCCTGGTTTTTTTCTGACAGCATGAAAGGCACTTCTTCACTGCTCTGAAAGATACGCAACAGCATAATAATCTTTATAGAAAAATATTTATTTGTTACATATGATACAAATCCTGCAATAAATCTGCTGTGTCTACTTCCATGGAAGCAGACATATTGTTAACATTGTGCTTTCAAATTAACTGCTCTGTCGTGGCGGACAGGTGACAAAGGGGAGAGATTGAATTAGAACTTGTGATTAGACACAGTTGAGGGGGAATTAGACAGGCTAAACTCTACATACATAAGGGGGTGCATTCCTATAGGTTTTCCTTCTGTCCTATGCAAGAGTTCAGGTCCACGTTTAATGAGCCGGAAGGGAGCGTGTCACGGAACAGCCGTGAGAAACTAGAACGCAATCGGTTTATTGCGCCGATCGCCCTGGATGGTAGTCAGGCCAGCGATTTAGAGATTGACATTCCGGGTTTTTGTTAAATAGGAAGTTTTTTTTCCCCTGTTAGCAGCTGGCAGGAAGACTGGCCCTGTGACTGCTGATTAAGCCAGAGGTGTAAACTCATAGTTTGTCTAAGCTGATCTCACATTCAGATGTTAATTGAAGGAGCCAACAGGGCCTTTCATAGACGGAGATCCCAAGAAGCAGACACAGCTGGACTCCAGTCAGGCTGACTCCAGCCTTAGCAGGAAGAAATGAATGTACTATATAATCTTTTGCCCATTTACAGAATACAATAAATAGGGTGGTTATGAGAGCGGTATCATTGGATCCGTAGGGTCATGCTGGATCTCTTAATACCAGTCGAGAGGGGCCCGGGGGCCCCTACAACCCAGGTATGAATCTACCCAGTACAGTACTGTCACAGGAGCCCTAGTGGCTGACCGCACTTAGCCTTCTAAACGGTGCCAGCGCACGGATCGTGCGAACTCTGGTCGCAGTCAATGCGCAGGAACCGTTAAGAATTAGCCGCAGACAGCTCAGAAGGGAGCCTGTGAGACACGGGTAATTACAACGTACACACGATTCCACGGTATCTGCCACCACCACTGGTATGGGCCAGTGGACAGCGTATCTTCAGAGACCCGGGATCAGTTCTGTGTGTGCTGATAAGCAGGGTAGCGGAACAGTGAATGACTTGGAGGAAGTCTTTTATTCACAGCAATATAAATAATTAATATATACAGACAATTATTAAAATCAACAATTATTAAAACAGTAATAGCCAGTATAAAAAATAAAAGAAGGGAGAAAAATACTTAGTTCCTGGAAAGATGTCCTTTTTGTGGGAAAAATCAGAGTTCTGGGTTTCAATCAAAGTTCAGAGTTCAGACCAGGTGGATGCCAGCATATCCTCAAGCTGGCACCGATGAGTTCAAGATGTTTTCAGGGTGGAGGACTCAAGTCCGCCTGCTGGCTCTGTGCTTTTGATGAAGCTGGTTTGGGGGTGTGGCAATGCCGGCCCCCTCTGAGCTACCAGCAAATGACAGTTCATTCCCTCTGAGAGATTTTAGAGCTAAACTTATGAATTGCTGTAACTCCTGCACCATACACGTTACATTTAGGGGAGTAACAGCTTCATACTTGGAGGAAAATACAGATTAATATGATATCCGACATGGCTAGTGCAGCAGATCAGGGTCCTGGGTAGATTCATACCTGGGTTGTAGGGGCCCCGGGCCCCTCGACTGGTATCAAGAGATCCAGCATGACCCTACGGATCCAATGATACCGCTCTCATAACCACCCTATTTATTGTATTCTGTAAATGGGCAAAAGATTATATAGTACATTCATTTCTTCCTGCTAAGGCTGGAGTCAGCCTGACTGGAGTCCAGCTGTGTCTGCTTCTTGGGATCTCCGTCTATGAAAGGCCCTGTTGGCTCCTTCAATTAACATCTGAATGTGAGATCAGCTTAGACAAACTTTGAGTTTACACCTCTGGCTTAATCAGCAGTCACAGGGCCAGTCTTCCTGCCAGCTGCTAACAGGGGAAAAAAAACTTCCTATTTAACAAAAACCTGGAATGTCAATCTCTAAATCGCTGGCCTGACTACCATCCAGGGCGATCGGCGCAATAAACCGATTGCGTTCTAGTTTCTCACGGCTGTTCCGTGACAGGAGCGGTGAACACAAATAGAAGGTGGAGGAGGAATCAGCTGCAGCCGGCAGCATGAAAAGAAGCCCCAAGGGGCAGGACTACAGGGAAATCAGCTGGCAGCAGGGAGAGGAGGTGGAATTGGATGGCGGCGGGAGAGGAGACAAAATAGGCAGCGGCAGCAGGTAAACAGCAGACAGAGAAGATTTTTGCAGCGGAAACAGTACTTCGGGACTTGGCCGGCCACATCTAGCCACAAAGCGTTCTGGCTGGCCAAAGTCCGCAAAAATCAACATGTTGCACACTAGCCAGATCAGTCGGCTACTTCTAGTTTTAACCGGCCAGAACCCGAAGTGGCCAGACTTGGGTTCTGGCCGTAACAAATATATAGACAGTAGATATATTTACCAGGATACCACACTTTGGACACCGGAAAAGGTGTTACAGGTAAAGTACATTTATTGGGAGGATGCTAAATACAGAAAGCACCCTACTTGCAAACAACTTAAGTTGCTACATTACAGAGATATAAAGTTGTCTTCATGTACAAAATATACAATACTTTTTTAATACATAATGTATTTTTGTTGTCACGTGTTACAGTAGTCTATACACGGTCATAAGTAGTGAAAAACTTTACAAGCACATTGAAAACAACTGTTATGGCTGAAACCAGAAATCGGCCAAAGTGGGAAGTGGTTGTCCATTTCTAGAACTGGTAGATTTGCAGCCAAAGTCCAAAATGCTGGGAATTTTTAATATTGACTGACCAGTTTGAAAATAAAAACTTAGAAATAAACTATTAATTTGGCCAAAACTGATGTCTAATTGTAAAATTATTATTTTTTTATACCAAATTAACACTTGCATATTGTTTAACAGCAGTAGTTTACTTGTTAGAGTAAGTCAAACTTTTATGACACTTGGAATTGCACAACATTTTCTTTTACATTTGCAGTGACTAGTCGTGCATTTTCCAGTGCAGCTAGAACGAGTATAGCCTTGTCCGCCAGTCAGCAATTGGTAAGATGCAATGGTTCAAAGTGATTTTTCTGCTTCACCAACCAATTCCAACGTTACCAAATTCTCGTTCAGAATGGAAAACTCACTTCTGGCAAACAGCTGTTTCAGAACACCATGTTCTGTTCCTAGCTTGTAGAAATCATTAGACAACTGCAAGAGCACTTCTTGGATCCCCGTGGCCTCTGTCAAAATCTGATATAGGTTATCTCCAATTTTTGCTTGTTGGAATTTTGCATCAGAATTTCTGAAGCTTGAGCTTTCAAGCCAACATGGGCTACTGATCTGACTTCTTGTTTCTTATGACATAACCATGTCCCATTTTTAAATGTGTCTTGTGCAGTATGTCAAATACTTCTTCTGCATGTACATAGTACAAAACAGTACATTTTTCTTTTGTTACTGGTGCAATAAGCCTTTCGCATCTTCCTCTCTTCCTTTGTGCCTTACATGGTGGTTTTGTCTGAACTACTCCCCCTCCCCCCATTTGTCCGATGTGTTGGTCCTCTCACCTGTCAACAGTGTGCAGAACTCTGCAGAATCAGCACCACACTTCAGCAAGCAGGGGAAGCAGCTGCAGCATGAAAGGCAGTCCCAGGTCCTGTGAAAGAAGACGGAAGGCAGCAGGAAGCAGTAAACTGCTCGGGAGTTGGCCAGCCATATCTAGCTATAATGCGTTCTGGCCAGCCACATCTAGCCATAATGCGTTCTGGCAAGCCAAAGTATGCAAATAGTCAAGATTTTGTATAGCGGGCCATTTCTCGTTTTGACCGGGCAGAACCCCAAGAGCCAAACTTTCGGTTCTAGCTGTAACACAACCAAAAAACAGAGTTCACACTATGGGCTTGATTCACAAAGCTAGCACGTGAAGTGCCCTTCGCGGACTTTGCGCGCGCAAAGTGCCGCGATTTGCGCAATTGCGGACGTTTGTGCTCGCTAAAGTCCACGATGGCGCGAATCGCGGCACTTTGCACGCGCAAAAGTACGCGAACGGCACTTTACGTGCTAACTGTTTAGCACACCCGTGCTAAACAGTTTGCACGGCTTTGTGAATCAAGCCCTATATGTCAAAATCCAAAGTTGTCCTCAAAGTAAATGTATCCATGTTTCGCCAGGTTTAAGACCGCACTCAACTTACAGATTCAAATAACAATCTGCCAGAATGGAACCTGTTTGTAAGTAGGGGGTAGCGTGTATATATTTAAACCAATTTTTACATTAGTATTGTATTTTTAAAGCACCATCATATTATGCATTGCTGGGAAATAATTAGTGATACACACAATGTTAACAAGGGGTGTCAGACCAAGAGGTAGTACAAGGGAATTCTACATAGCAGAAGCAAACCGGGTTTAAGATACATGATCATGCGGTTTGGGAGCTAGTTACAGAGACCCAGCAATTCAAGTCCAAATTTCATGGGAAGGGTGGTATTGGTGAGGTTTCAAGATCAAGAAGTGTAAACGAATGTGGAGAGGGTGTCAGCATGTCTGCCAAACGCTTAAAAACTAAAAGGTGAGGGACACACTAGGTAGGACTGCAGAATAGGTGACCGTCAGAGTTAAGGTGTAGTGGTGGGGGTATGCCATTTTAAAGAGGTGTGTTTTGAGGGCTCATTTGAAGGCGCTGAAGAAAGGGGCAAGGTGGGGGGGTTGAGGTATTTTCATAGTGTGGGGGCAACTCTTGAGAAGTAATGTAGGCATGCAAGGCAATGAGAAATACATGGGGAGGTCAGGCGGAGGTCATTAGAGGACCGAAGGGGGCAGCCAAGTAGTTCTTTCACTTGGTGTTTTATAGCTGGTGCTGTCAGAAAGGAGTGGAAGGTTTGGTGGTCTGCCCAAACTACTGGATCAATTTCCAAATGCATAATCAAAGTTCTAAATGGAAAATGAGGTCTAAAGTGCTGTCTTTTTTGTGGGTGGGGAGATCGATGGCTTGAGAGAAGCCCAGTTCATTCATAGAAAGAAGTAGCGCTCTTCCTAACTGGGAGGAGTTTGTATCCACCCATGTGTTTAAGTCTTGCAGAACTATCCACCTAGATGTTTCAATGTTATGCAAGACACAATGGGCCCGATTCTATTCACTTTTTCTCCTAGGAGATAATTTTTATATTTTTAAAATAACTTTTTAGCACTTCACAACTGAAAAAGTACCAAAAAGTAGGTGAAAAGGTACTGTTAAAATTATTCTAAGTATTTTCTTGCTCGCTGGTAGCTTAAAAGGCATTTTATTGATGGGATGTGAAATATCACCTAGGAGAAAAAGTGAATAGAATCAGGCCCAATTTCCGTTACTTCCTGGCAAAAGGTTGAGAAATCCCAGGGGGGGGGGGTGGATGTGGTTAGGAGAAAAGCAATAGGTTTATATTTTTCTCAGCTAAGACATTGGGCTGCCAGACATTCAAAAGAGTGGACAGGGGCTACAGTGAGGGATTTAAAGTGTACCAGAGTTCGGGTACAAAAGTAGATCCTTACCTAAAGAGAGGGAAGCCTCGGGATCCTTTTGAGTCTTCCCTCTGTGCTCTGCTCTCCCCGTCGCTGAATGCGGCCCCCCACAGATTGTCGAAACTGCTAGCGACATAGCAAGCAATGTCACCAATTCCTATCGGGCTGCCCGGCTCCTCTTCAGCATTCTTGGCCACGCTGTAGACGCTCAATAGGATCCTGAGGCTTCCCTCTTTTAAAGGTAATATATTTAATAGCAAACCCAATGTTGGGCTTGGGTTTGCTTTAATGTTCAAACTGGATTTAAAGCAGAGCCCCTCCTTTGCGTTCTTGCCTGTCGCAGTGCAATACTTAGTAGTTGGCTTGCAGAGCAGCTTCCAGAGTGGGTCACAAGTTCGGATTCAGCCATGTCTCCATAGATTCCTAGTCCCAACTTGAGCATACATTCAGCAGTGTGGCAGCTATCCCTATTTAGTGCTGGGAATACACAATTAGTTTTTTCGGCAGATTTTCAGGCCGATCGATTTTCCAATCATTTTCTGATCCATTTCCATTCACTTCTATAAGAAAATTGATCAGAAAAAGGATCAAAATCAGATCGGACCTGTCTGAAATTATCTATCTAGCCATCTATTGCCAAAAAAACTCTGTATTCCCAGCATAAGAGGTCTGGGTCCTTAAAGTGGAACTGTCCTTAAAATTTGACACTGTAAAAATATCTGATGTGTTGCTTAATACTGGTTTAATTAATAAAAATGTATGTTTGCTGTAATATACCTGTCAGATGTCCTTTCTGTTACTGATTTCTAGTGCAGTGTGTGTAGCTATATGTTGGTTGGCAAGTTTACAGTGCCATCCAGTTGATTTCTATTTCCTCCAGCCCCTCCTTCCTCAAGCAGCTCCTTTCTCCAATCACATGTAAATTAGCCTGTGATAGTGTACAGTTACAGTGATATCTGGCTGTGCCTGTGTATGTAATGTCTGCTGTGTTTTCCAGCCTGTCATTTTTCTGCTCTGTATTATTGTCTATCCTCTGTCAGCTTTATACTCTGCTTTTTTGTGTGCTCTGCTGCCAGTGTGATTTTTACACTGTAATCTGCCCTTGGCAGTGCTAGGTTTCATTGTCCATTGAGATCTGTTACCTGCCTATACACCACAGGCCAATTCCTGATACAAAATCTCTAAGGAAAACATGTTCAATCATATCGGCAGATTTGACCAGCAAATGTGTTCAATCTTGTCGGCAGATTTGACCAGCAAAGACGTTCAATCGCGGCGGCAGATTTGACCAGCAAAGACGTTCAATCGTGTCGGCAGATTTGACCAGCAAAGACGTTCAATCATGTCAGCAGATTTGACCAGCAAAGACGTTAAATCGTGTCAGCAGATTTGACCAGCAAAGACGTTCAATCGTGTCGGCAGATTTGACCAGTAAATGTGTTCAATCGTGTGGGCAGATTTGACCAGCAAATGTGTTCAATCGTGTCGGTAGACTTGACCATCAAAGACGATATATCGTGTCAGCAGATTTGACCAGAATGGCAACCAGTCCCGTGTGCTGTTCTGTGTCACTCCCCCCCCCCCCCCCCCCCCGCGCAGAGCAGGAGCCAGTGTGGATGTCCTCCAACAAATACCCTCCCTTCCCCCCGCCCCACACACACAGCGGGAGCAGATTCACTCACCTCTGTACACAAACATACACACATGCTCTATACGTGCACACACACACGCCCTGTACACATACATACATACATACATACATACATACATACTCTATGTACATACATACACACATGCTCTGTACACATACATCATACATACATACATACATACATACACACATGCTCTGTACACACACACACACACACACACACACACACGCCCTGCACACATACATACCACACATGCTCTGTACGCGCACACACACACACGCCCTGTACACATACATACATACACACACACGTTCTATGTACATATATACACACATGCTCTGTACACATACATACACATCATACATACATACACACATGCCCTGTACACATACATACATACTCTATGTACATACATACACACACACATGCTCTTTACACATACATACTCATCATACATACATACACACACACGTGCTCTATGTACATACATACACACATGCTCTGTACACATACATACGCACATGCCCTGTACACATACACATACACACACACTCACTCTATCACATACATACATACATACATACATACATACATATACACACTGCATCCACACACAAACACAGCACCTCTCTCTCCTATAGCAGCATTTCCTGTCATCCACCTGTCTCCTTTCCTCTCCAGCGTCTTCAGTCAGTCTCCCGGAGGAAGGGGGGCGGAGACTGAAATTCCTCTTCACACTGAGTGTATCAGCGTGTAATCAGCTCCGGGGAAGCAGAGAGCTCACACAGGAGGGAGGGGAGAACATGCTGTAAACAGCCCAAAACAAAGTATCCCAGTGTACTGTGCGCCTGCCGGAATGTAACAACTTCAGTGCTGCGGCAATGAACGTCATAGAGGGGAGGGGGTATTCATGTATGTTATAGAGTATATTGAAATATTTGTTGCCATATATATTAATGTTTTTGCCTACAGTTTTAAACAAGGTTTGCAATGGTTTATTTTGATATTCAGAGGTCAGGTCCACTTTAACTGAAACAGCTGTAATTGCTGTTTTGGTGATATGTGAAGATTACTTTGCTTTTGTAACAACATTATGAGCACCTGCTTTTTTTCCCTCTCTTTCCTCATCTTGTTTTCTTGAGAATCCCATGGATTTTAGGGGGTTATCAAAGCAGGATCAGTTAAGAGTTCCTTGCTGACAGAAGTTGCTATGTAGATAACTATCTCGGCTGTGGATTTGAATGTTGACATTTGGCCAGCTGATCGGTATCAGCTGCATTTAGATCAATATTAATAGCTAAAGAAGATTGACCACAACAGTGAGGGCTACAAATACATTTTCCTCTGTAACAGCCCCCAGTACAGATAACTATGGGGTCCACAAGCTTAAGAACATTATTTTTATGCCATCTGTGTGCTTCAATGCTCAAACTCACCTTAATGTTAGTAATATGCTAAGTAAGCTGTCTTTGGACAAGTTTCTGTCCTCTCACAATAAAAAATAGCTTTTAGGGGGGGGGGGGGGGGAATGTACAGCCTGTCAGTTGTACACCCTAGTAAAAATGCTTCTTTCCAGACAATCTGTGGAGCACCAATCCTGTATAGGCGCTTTGCTGGGCAACAGCAAAGTGAGCTCTCTATGGAGGGGGAGACGTGCACCACAAAACAGCTTCCGCAGGCAGGGTAAGAAAGTGAACAATGGACCCAGCCTTCGATTGTGGCTTAAAAGCGCAACATGCCAAACCATTAAGTGACCACATAGACACCTGTATCAACACTTGATTGTCGACTGAAACAGCCCTGCCCAGCCTCCTCAGTCATATAGCAGATTTTTTTTAGGCATTCTAGTGATCTTTCATAGCATTCTGCCACTATTATATGACCTGAAAATGCAGGCTTGTTCTGTGAAACGTGATACCCTGTGTGTACTTGAATTATGTGTTTGTTTGTTTTTCCTTGGAGGAGGTAAATAACCACTCCTCCTTCAGTTTTAAGCGTTTTTTAAAGTTATTTACCTTTGCTGGCACCTCCTATGGATAAACCACCTTGGTGGTGGTAGGGTGGTATTTTTACTTTCACTCTAGGACAGCCATGACACCCAAAACCTGAGTGTGGGTTCCCCATCCACACTTACGTGCTTGGCTCTCAGGCAACCTCATCTTGTGAGTATCACTCCATTCTAGATCTATTGGTGAATATTGGCATACTACACCATAAGTTGGTGGTGTCTCCCCTTTTAGCCTTTCGAAAAAAGTTCACTAGGTAATTTATTTGCAGGGGAGCTAAAAACTAACACCAACAATGCAAATCGGGAATGTAGACAGTTCCTTGTTGGTGCGATCTGGCAATCCTCCTTAGGCAGCTCTCAGTATCAACTAGAGAAAGTAAAAACATGCAAAAGAGAGAGCGCTCTGAGTGACAAATAAATAGGAGCATCCACCCTGCCAAAGACAGGTCTCACCTGTTCAGAAATGGCCATTTTACTAAAAACTAACACCAGACATGTTAGTGTGACATATCAGGCCTAAACTTCAAATGAGGTTTCAAAAAAACCCAAATTAGAAACATGGGACTCCAGCAAAGTTAAACTTCACAGTAGTTGTAATGATACAATTATTTAACACAAAATCTATTTTCACTTTAAATAGCAGCTTCCAAAGCGGACCTGTTAATTTGGGTGCCACTATTTGCCTAAAGCAAATTAGTCGCTGTATTCTACCAGGGCTCAGCCTCTGTGCACTACATTATTTAAAGAGACACTGAAGCGAAAAAAATTATATTATGATTTGTATGTGTAGTACAGCTAAGAAATAAAACATTAAGATCAGATACATCAGTCTGTTTCCAGTACAGGAAGAGTTAAGAAACTCCAGTTATCTCTATGCAAAAAAACCATTAAGCTCTACGACTTTCAAAGTCGTGGAGAGGGCTGTTTTATGACTTATTATCTCAACTGTTATTGAACTATTTACTTTTTCTCTGCCAGAGGAGAGGTCATTAGTTCAAAGACTGCTCTGAAAGAATCATTTTGAATGCTGAGTGTTGTGTAATCTGCACATATTATAGAATGATGCAATGTTAGAAAAAACACTATATACCTGAAAAAAAAAAATATGAGAATATTTTCTTTGCTGCTAATCTTCTAGTAATTATTCATAGTACACAACAAATTCATTATATCATATATTTTTTTTCCGCTTCAGTGTCTCTTTAAGTGCCCATATTCAAATATATGTAGTGCAGTGGAGCACTGGCACACAAATCAAACAACTGGAAATAAATAGAGATGTGTAATTAGGACGCAAATAATTCCTGCTTGCACACAAATTTTATGCAGCTTGTAAATTAGCAATTCAAATACACTTCCTGCTAATCAGTGCTTGCTTGTCACAGCAACCCAGGCTTACCAGTATTCATTTATTTGATTACCACCTTCTTGCCTACTTCCACTGACCATACTACAATAGATTGGGCTCCCTGGGTTTTCTTTGTTCTCCTTAGCCTAGTATTTCACTACCGATCGTCGTCCGGAGGTAACGCGGTAGAAGACCATCATCCTACTCTATCCCGTTATAGATTTGAAGAACGCACGGCCCAGAAAACTGGACTTTTTTTTTTTTTTTTTATGAACTCTGCTCTATATCGCCCTTGCCAGTCTTAATTGTGAGCTTCATTGAGACACTCCTTGCATCTGGCTCATCATTGTTCGCATTGTTATTGATATAGTCAATCTTTTTCAAAAAGTGTATAGTACGTGAAAACCCCTACTACACCCATTCCCACGTATTCATACAAGCTCACACAGGCAATCGCTTACATCTAAGAAGTGAATTTCTCCCTGCCAGTCGAAGTTCCACAATGATCTTGCATGCTACTAGGCTCCCAATTTCCCTCAGCTCTCTCAGGATATTATTCTCCTCCTTTTTCACCACACCAAAGATTGCTTCAGCAGGTGATATGCAAATATCCTTTTTCAAGAGAGTACTCCAGAAATCTTCCATCTCCTGCCAGAATCAATAGACTAATGGGCAATTCCACCACATATGTACTTCATCGCCTCTCCCCTAACCACACCTCCAACATGCATCCCCTCCATCCCTGGAAAATTTGGCCACCCTGGCCAGGGTAGCCACAATTTTATATTGGGTTAATTGCAATCTTCTATTAGGGCATTTCCAGATTATCCGGGTAATCTTATGCAATTTCTCTTTTCCCCAGGAACCTCCCAGGTCTGCACCCCATTTCTGCTGCTAAAGGGGGGATTTCTGTTTTGATCTACTGCGTATGTACTTACAGAGTAAGGACAACAATTTTGGTGGTCTTATGGTGAGGATCCATTTCTCCATTGGGTTTATTTGACATCTAATGCCAAGCCCCTTCCTCTCCAGGGACCAGAGGAAGCTGACAATCGACACCTTACCACAAGGGTGTATGTCGTTGCACTCCTCAAGACGACCCCTAATACCAAATTCCGAGCAACTCTTCTATTTTGTTCAAACCTTTTTTTTGACTGGCCGGGGGAAACTAGGTTTTCTCTTAGCGTGGTCAGGAGGAGGTGCCCGATTCTCTGTTCAATTTTGTCACTAACTCATAAAGCGACTTTAGTGTTGATTTAACCTCCTGAGTGGTATGACCGAGACTGTGTCGGGCAAGAAATTTTTGCAGAAAGTGGTATGCCCGACAATGCCGGAAATGCTGTTCAGGATTTTTTGCGAAGTTCAGGAACCCCACAGTATAAGTTAGCTAGGTGTAGGGGGCTCCTGTACAATGTAGGCAGCGATAGCAAAGTTAGGTAAAGTGTCGCCGAATCCCCGATCACCCCCTAATCCTCCCAATCCAGCCGCTTACTCACCATCAAGCCTGGTTCCAGCGATCACAGCCTCCCTGCACAGCTCCAGTACCCACCTGTACCTATCTAGCCGATACATTCGGACACCTGTACCTACCTGCCTATACTGAGCGATACCTGTACCTACCTACCTATACTGAGCGACACCTGTACCTACCAGGACTATACAGTGGGACACATGTACCTACCTAGCCTATACTGAGCGTTTCCTTTACCTACGTAGCCTATACAGGGGGATACCTATACCTACCTGCCTATACTGAGTGACACCTGTACCTACCTAGCCTATACTGGGCGACACCTGTACTTTGCTACCCTATACAGGGGGCAACCTAGACCTGGCTACCTACCTACAACAATCTGCGCAAGATTCCGAAGACAGAATAGGTAATGTATAGATGCACACATGAGGTTAAGTTACAGGAAAAAAGGTTATGAAAATTAACTGGATCACTTTTTGCACAGAAATCCAGGAAAATCTGAATGCCAGGGAAGTTAATGATGGGGCGGGTGATTGCATTAACTACTGTACGTATATTCCATGGAATCCACATAAATATAGAGTGGAGGTTCACTTCCTTTTCTGCCATATTCCATTATTTGTCGCCTGTCCCCAAACCACCACCCTAGAAATGTGAATGCCTTTATAATATGTTAGTATATCTCGAGCACCCACTCCACCATGATCTTTCCCCCTCATCAGCAGATTGCATTTGATCCTGTGTTTTTTTTGTTTTGTTTTTTTTTTTTAGCCCACATGTACTTTTGAAAGAGAACGCCCCATTCTCTAAACCATCGGCTGGGGGAGGGTCAATGACATTTTGACAATATCCACCCTACCCAGTAGGTTAACGCAAGGGCGGTCAGCTCCTCATGATTTATTTACAGTCCTTCACTAATTTAGGGTAGTTATAAGTAAATAGAGCTTTAAAATCGGTACTAAGCATAATTCCTAAATATTTCACCGCCTTGCACGAAGCCAACTGATTCGTTTTATGTATTGCAGTTATAAATTTGGGCACTGTTGTCATTTTATTGATTCCAAAACCTTTAGAGGGAATTATTGGAACTCATATTGGCTTGGTAAGCTCAGTGACCCCTGACCTACATACACAGGTGAATCCAATTATGAGAAGGAGTATTTAAGGAAGTCAATTGTAAGTTTCCCTCCTCTTTTAAATTTCTCTGAAGAGTAGCAACACGGGGGTCTCAAAACAACCCTCAAATGACCTGAAGCCAAAGATTGTTCACCATCATGGTTTAGGGGAAGGATAGAGAAAGCGGTCTCTGGGATTTCAGCTGTGTTTCCACAGTTAGGAACATATTGTGGAAATGAAAGACCACAGGCTCAGTTCAAGTTAAGGCTCGAAGTGGCAGACCAAGAAAAATCTCAGCTAGACAGAAGCAACAAATGGTGAGAACAGTCAGAGCCAACCCACAGACCAGCACCAAAGACCTACAACATTATCTTGCAGAGATGGAATCACTATGCATCGTTTAACCATTCGGCACACTTTACACAAGGAGATGCTCTATGCGAGAGTTATGCAGAGTGTAAGATATGGACTGTGTTTCACTGCTTGCTTTTGTGGAGCAGGCATTGCATCATTCTTAGAGCACATGTTTCTAAGACAAAAGACTTCACTTCCTGCTAACTGACCTAGGGCGGAGATAAAGTTTAAATCTGCTGAAAAGCATTCTTTCAGCCAATGACACTAAACTTCCTAAAGGGGAAGTGATGTATGGTGAGGGGGTGGAGTCAAGGGGTATATTGTCTTTGGCCATGTGCTGTGAGGGGGTCTTTTGGCTGGAATGTGCAGGTGAGGCTGCTAGGTGGAAACCATGGGTAAGATATAATGGGACTGCGTATTATGTGCTGTATTTTAGGATATATTGGGAAGCTGCATTAATGTTATGTATTAATGTATACATTGTGGGCATTGTTTCCTAAGCGTTATGTGTTTATATGGTTGGATTGTACTGTACATGTTGCTTTCTGAAATTCATAAATATCTGTACCTGTATCACATATATCACATGCAATATATACTTTATGAGATGCATTTCCACCAATTTGAGTGTTGTGTGGTTTCTGTACCTCTTAGCTAGACAGAGATGCTGTTCCATAAATGTGAGTGTTGTGGTTCTGTGTCTCTTAGCTGGAGAGAGAGTATTCACTTAGAAGGGGGAGAATTTAACCTGGGTTACAGATCTGGGATCTGCTAAATCATCTTGTTGCTGCATCTGATGAAATTGAGCTAACACAGAGGAAGCCCACGGCACAAACAGAGGAGCTTGAAGTATGCTAAAGCACATTTGGAAAAGCCAGCTTTATTTTGGAATTAGGTGCTGTGGACTGATTAGTTATTTGGGCATAACAAGGGACGTTAAGCATGGAGGAAAAAGAATACAGCATTCCAAGAAAAACACCTGCTACCTACAGTAAAATATGCTGGTGGTTCCATCACGCTGTGGGGCTGTGTGGCCAGTGCAGGGACTGGGAATCTTGTCAAGGTTGAGGGACGCTTAGATTCCACTCAGTATCAGCAGATTCTGGAGACCAATGGCCAGGAATCCGTGGCAAAGCTGAAGCTGCGCCGGGGCTGGATCTTTCAACAAGACAACAACCCTAAACACTGCTCAAAATCCACAAAGCATTCATGCAGAGGAACAAGTACAACGTTCTGGAATGGCCATCTCAGTCCGCAGACCTGAATATAATTGAAAATCTGTGGTGTGAGTTAAGGAGAGCTGTCCACGCTCAGAAGCCATCAAACCTGAATGAACTAGAGATGTTTTGTAAATAGGAATGGTCCAAAATACCTTCAACCAGAATCCAGCCTCTCATTGGAACCTACAGTAAGCGTTTAGAGGCTGTATATTCTGCAAAAGGAGGATCAACTAAATATTGATTTAATTAATTTTTTTGTGGTGCCCAAATGTATGCACCTGCCTAATTTTGTTTAAACAATTATTGCACACTTTCTGTAAATCCAATAAACTTAATTTCATCCCCAGCACCTGTGGCGGTGGATCAACGTGCACGCATGCGCAGTGTGTCTAGGCGGACGCGCTCGGGGCAGAGCAGCCTTTATAGGCTGAGGAGGCGTATCTAATGGGTTCTTAGCTGTGATGTCATCAGCTGACACCCTTTGGTAGGAGGTGCTGTCAATTCTGGGGGCGGGCTTATGCTCTACCTCTTTGGTACTTAAGGCCAGGGAATTCACTTGCTCATCGGCCTTGATACTAATCAGTTCGCTGGTACTTGGTCCTTATCCTAGTGAGATAGTGGTTTGAGAGCTACATTTATTATATTACGCAAACACCGCGATATATATGTACTCCAGTCAGTCTAGACCTGTGTAATATATATATTCTAATAATTCTGATTGTTTCTGTGTATGACCCGGCATGCCCTCCACTTTGATTAAAGTCTCATCCCTTTGTACTACAGACATTTGATACCTGTTATAGACCTCGGCTAGCCTAACGACCCTGTCTCTGTCTCATCCTTTATTGTACCTCAGCCATCTGATCTTATGTGTATGACTTTGGCCTGTTATTGACTTAGCACTTGTCTCAGCCTGGTGTACTTTAGCCATCTGAATACCTGTATATGATCCAAGCCTGTTATTTGACCCAACTCTGCATTAGTCCTTCTGTACCGCATATTTCTGATTTCCCGTGTATGACCTCAGCTCCAACCTGACCTCTATTATCGTATATTCTGTGTGCACCTCAAACCCAGCGTCACACTATCATTCTGTATCTAAAAAACGGACGCTAACCAATTAAACTCTGCCACTACCACCCCAAGGAAAAGGATCCAGTTATCAGAACTAACATTACCTCCGATGAGCTAATGATACCAGATCTTAAACCTATTTTTTTCTCTCGAAAAGCTCCTCAAAACAGAGGATTTTTTTTGCATAGCCAACACTGAAATGCTGATGGTGTACATGGAAGAAAAGATCTATCCTGGTGGACTTTGGGTGATGATAGAACCCTGTGTACACTGAGGAATGGCAAGACTACCTAAAAGTATGTTTTAAAGGTATGATGCAACAAATTATTAGAAAGGAAATACATTCTGGCAGAGCGGTCACCTCAAATAAGCGCACAAAATTTGTCAAAATTCTCAGGTACTACTGAGTATAAGTCATTATGCCATATACTCCATAATTAACTTGGCAGGTTTGAGGTTGAGATACCTGAGACTAAGTTAAACAAACTGGACCGTGATAGAAATGCTTACCTCCATAACCCCCAATGTTACTCACAACATAAATACCAACCAAAACCACCAGGCACTGAAGAACAGATTTTGAACCCCTGTGAGGAGGTCCCACACCACAATACAATTGGTTACTACTCTTCAGCAGAGGTAAGCCAACTACTGCCTCTCCTTTTTAAACTGATTTCAATATTATAATATATGTTTTTGGGCTCCTCTACAGTATTACTGTTCATTTCTCTGTTGGGAGGTTGTTGATTTAGCCTTAGAGGGCCTTCCTAAGAACTAGGTGTGATGCCTTCAATATTGCATATTGGAGGCATTATTAACCTCATACAGTCATATTTCAATTACAGAATCAAAACATCCTTTTCCAGTACAGGATTAATTAGCTTAGTTTTCAGGGTCACAGTGTCACAAGCAGCCAGTGCTGACAAACTTTCTCTGCTATGCCAGGCCAAATTTAAAATTAAGCTTAATTCATACAGTGGATTGCAACTGCAGGCTTAAATTTTCAATTTTGAATAGTGTGGCTTTAATGTAATGTGTACTGTTCATTTATGTGGCATGTAAGCTTCCCCATGAGTGTGTCTACCTGGCTACATGCTAGGTGGAACCCTGGCTTGGAACGGAGGAGAGGTAGCACGGTTAGTGAGACCTGGCATCCCTGCAAGCGGGGCGTGTGGAAGACAAGCCTGGTGGCCACAAATGGAGAGTGCTGTTTTTAACGTCTTTTAGAACTTGAGTGCGCATCTAGATTTTAAATAAACGGTTTGAAATGTATTTCACAAGGGAGACTATATGGCTTATGTTCTAAAGTGATTGGTCCGTGAAGCTGCTATTGGATACAGAGGTGCCCGGAAGATACTGTCATAGGCAGAGGCCTTTATTGCCCGATTTTTTTCTTCACCTTTGGAATCCCATTTTTGTTTTTTTATTTTTCACATTGGTTTGCAAATATTTGTCACCTTATTGAGGACTTTGCTGATATGTGTGCATATGGAATTGTATGTATACTTGCACACAGAGACTTCACACTTATAATTCACTGTGTACTATGGAGTAATGTTATGGACTGTTGATTTATTGTGCAATATTTTTGATTCACTTTGTGACAATATCTTTATATCCATGAATTTTTAATGCATGGATTATTATTGATTTTTAAGCTCCCAACAATAGTTGATTACTGAGGTGTATTTATATTGTTTCTACTTCTATGTACGGTAATATGACATTAGTGGTCCACCCATTATCCAATTGTTTTTATGGATTCTTGTTGACCATTTGATATACAGTATAAAGATGTAACTTTTTTTTATATCAGAATGGTGCAGAGTTTTTCCAGATCCCTCTTTTCTTTTTTAGTATATGAATGCTTTGGATCTGTAGGTGAGGCTGTTTATTTCCCTACCCCCTATATTACACTGCCACGCATTATACTGTTTCCTTATCCTAGTGCTTTTTATTAATGTGCTCATTATTATTCTGACCCCCAATTTAGTGCTTCTTTTTGTAGTACTACCTATTATAATATCCTTCCCACACAATGGGGGGTAAATGCCAAGGAGCCCCTGCAGAGTAATCAAGGAACCATGGGGTTTCAAGGAACCCTGGTTGAGAAAGCCTGGTTTAGACAATGCAGGGTAGCACAAAGTGGTGTGGTCTGAACAGATGGACCGGTTCCACCCCTACATTTTGGAGTGGTACTGGTTCATCGATGACCTCTTTATCCTCTAGCAGGGACCCTGTGAGGCTTGTGTACAGTTTTTTGTTACTTAACACCAATACACTTAAATTGTTCCTCACTAATCAGATATTGGATGATCAAGTGGAATTCCTGGATCTGATTATACAGAAACGGAGTGGAGGAGAACTAACAACTACCATCTTCCACAAACCAACAGCCTGTTACAATATGGATCCCATCATATGGAACATCTGAAGAGAAACATACCGGTTGGACAATTCATTTGTGTACGTAGGAATTGCTCTGAGATCCAGGAGTTTGAAAAGTAAGTTGAACAATTGAAGCAAAGATTTAAGGCAAGGGGATATCCACAAAGATGTATTGAGTGGGCTATTAGGAGAGCTAGAGCAACTCCTCGGGAATGTCTGCTTTGCCCGAGACCCAGGAGATCTGATTACAAGGCGAGGAACATGAGATGGAGTGATTTACGGCAGATCATCTCCCGACATTGGGACATACTGAAAAACGATGCAGATATCAGGCCATTCTTGACTGACAGACCTAGTTTGAAAGCCAAGAGAGCCCCCACTCTTCAGACCATTCAAGGGGTAAAACCCCTCAGTGGTGAAGTGCTTAAAGAGTACCGTATTTTTCGCCGTATAAGACGCTCCGGAATATAAGACGCACCGAGGTTTAGAGGGCAAAAACCAGGGGAAAAAAATATATACTAAACCTGGTGCGTCCATGTTCCAGGAGTGTCTTGAAGATGTTCTCCCCCAGTTGGTATCCTCCTATGTCCCCTTCTGTCCTCCCAGATGTCACCAGGTGTTCCTGATATGTCCCATGTGTCTGTTTCTTCCCCGTGTCCCTACGGTCTTGGCCATGTCCCTGCTTTTCTCCCCATGTCCCCGCTACTTGCACGTGTCCCTGCTCGATGTTTGAATATATACAGTGTAGTGCTGCTGTATCTCCACCATGTCCCTGCTATGTCCCCCACTACTAACATTTGTTCCTGCATGATGGCAAGTTTATATAGTGTAGCGTTGCTGCATCCCCGCTGTCCCCCCCCCCCCCCTCCCGTAATGTCAGCCGCGTCCCCCGCTATGTCAGCCATGTCCCCGCTATGTCCCCGCCATGCAAGCCGTGTCCCTGCTATGTCCGCCGTGTCCCTTCTATGTCCGCCATGTCCCTGCCATGCAAGCCGTGTCCCTGCTATGGCCACCGTGCAAGCAGTGTCCCCGCTATGTCTGCTGTGTCCCCCGCTACTAGAATTTGTCCCTGCATAATGGCAAAGGTACACTTTACACCTTTGCCATCATACAGGGACAAATTCTAGTAGCGGGGGACACGGCAGACATAGCGGGGACACTGTTTGCACGGCGGACATAGCAGGGACACGGCTTGCATGGCGGACATAGCAGGGACACTGCTTGCATGGCGGGGACACGGTGGACATAGCGGGGACACGGCTTGCATGGCGGGGACATAGCGGGGACACGGCGGACATAGCAGGGACACGGCTTGCATGGCGGGGACATAGCTGGGACACGGCGGACATAGCTGGGACACGGCGGACATAGCAGGGACACGGCGGACATAGCGGGGATGCATCAGCTACACTTTACACATTTACCATCACACAGGGACAGATGCTAGTAGCGGGGGACAGAGCAGGCACACAGGCAGGGAATCCCCGAGGTAGCGGCAGGTCGGCGGTTTCTATCGGCGGGTGCTAGGAAGTCGGGGATTCCCTGCATTTGCCGTATAAGACGCAGGGACTTTTTCTCCCCATTTTTTTGAGAGAAAAAGTGCGGCTTATACGGCGAAAAATACGGTAACTGTCAGGCTGCAAAAGCTCGTTTAAACCTCTATTCTCCTTTGTTAAACAGTTTAGAAGGAAGCCAAAAAGGCAATACTGAAGTTAAAAATCTCTCTTACTTTTGATGTGTGCTGAACAGCAAGGCTGTTATTCCCAAGCTCTTAAGTAGGACGAGAGGCCGCATAACATACTGCAAAGCATTCTGGGGCTGCTTCTCCCCACCTTGGGTCCTCCCCTCAGCTGCTAGTAAGAAGTTACAGGCTCATGTTACAGCAGCTGTAACATGAGGGCAGAGTATACTGCATGAGTACGCTATTGTTCCTAGCCACATGGCTAATTAATATTCACTGCACAGTAGTGTTGTCCATTAGGATCTTTTTTGTGAGTCGAATCATCAGGAAGCAGGGAGGACATGACGACACAATTGGCTTCATAGGAGACAGACAAACATGGAACCTGCCATGAGCTGTCAGGAGCATCATTCTCTGCAAATACTATACAAAAATTCTGTGAAATCCAAACATGGACAGTGAAATGCATATGTAATGTAAGTACAGCCAATCTTTAGCTACTGATATATGTGTTTTTTTTCTCTGAGACCTTATACCTAACAGCTCCTCTTTAAATATTTTTCATTTGTATGTGATTTTTTTCATAATGATTCTTACAATCTTTGCATTTATCATCAAGTTTGGTGCATATTTATTGATTCCCTCCTTGCCTAGACTGAATTGATCTATTGGCTAGACAGTGCAGGATAGTGACATTATGATCATGTGCACTGCCCGGGCATGGCCCACTGCTTGCAGTAATGGAGTTTAGTGAGGCATATAAGTGAGGCTTTTCCCAAGAAGCATTGCCTGATGTGAATGATGCCTCGCACAAAAGAGCTCTCAGAAGACCTACGATTAAGAATTGTTGACTTGCATAAAGCTGGAAAGAGTTATAAAAGTATCTCCAAAAGCCTTGCTGTTCATCAGTTCAAGGTAAGACAAATGAGATAAACAGAGGAACACTAAGAGCCCCAATAGTGTAGTATGTATTGACAAAGGGGATAATGACAAAGAGTAATAGTTGTTCTACTCACAAGCATGGGTCACCAATAGGCAACCACTGTTAAGGCAGGTGGGGAGATTATCCTGACCCCACTCAGGAATAAGAAGTCGCTCTCTGTAGATAGTAGAAAAGGGTCGCAACCCTCCACCCAGGGTGGATACAATATTATATAGGAGAGAACAGAGGCGCCAAAAGTATAAAAGGGGTTTTAAAAGAGCTTAAAAGCCAAAAATTTGGTAATTAGAGGAGGCAGTGGTGGACTTACCTCCTCCAAGCAGACACAACACGACTGTACATTCAGTCTATTTATTAACGAACTCCAGATAAAACAAAGCAACGCGTTTCACAGGTCAGCGCCCGCTTCCTCAGGCAATAGAAAAAGGAGTTACAGCATCTAGCAAAACAAACAACACTCTGCACCTCTGTCTCGGCAGAGGTGCCACTGTCTCCTCTAATTACCAAATTTTTGGCTTTTAAGCTCTTTTAAAACCCCTTTTATCCTTTTGGCGCCTCTATTCTCTCCTATATAATAAGGTAAGACAAATGGTCTATAAATTGAGAAAGTTCAGCACTGCTGATACTATCCCTAGGAGTGACTATCCTGTAAAGATGACTGCAAGAGCATAGTGCAGAATGCTCAATAAAGTGAAGAAGAATCCTAGAGTGTAAGCTAAATACTTACAAAAGTCTCTGGCATATGCCAACATCCCTGTTAGCGAATTTATTATATGTAAAACACTAAACAAGAATGGAGTTCATGGGAGGATACCACAGAAAAGGCCACTGCTGTCTATATAAAAATAAAAAAAATAAAATATTGCTGCACATTTAAAAAGAATCTGTATTGTTAAAATCGCACAAAAGTAAACATACCGGTGTGTTAGGGAACATCTCCTATTCCCCTCACAATTTCGCCGCTTCCCGCCGCATTAAAAGAATAGCGACTCCACGTCCAGAGATACCAAATAACATTCATCAAAACAACCTCTTTAATTTTCTCTAGTACCTGCATCGAATCCCTGACAAAGGATCGCAATCCCATCATAATGGGTTGTAATTTTTTGTCCACATATTTTGCTACTCTCTCAAGGGGACCCCCATTAGCAGCAATAAGGGGCCTCCCCGGGGGATCTCTTACATTTTTATGTGTCTTAGGGAGAATATATATTACAGGCACATTAAATGTCTTCACCTCCATAAATTTGTACTCTCTAAGATCACATTTTCTATGTAGCCCCAACTAATCTTGTTATTAATAAGTCTTTTCAAATTGGGCATAGGGTCCCCTCTAATTCTCCGATAATTTTCTTTATCACTTAAGCGTTGTATTTCTTCATTATATTTAATCAAGGGGAGCAACACAACGTCACGCTTTTTTATTACAGTATCTTGCCATTCCCGAATTTCTTCGAGTGCCATCCTTTGCCCTCTGGTGAGATTATTAATTCCCCAGGACTTTCAATTTATTAATTTCAAATCTTGTTTCACCAATTCCATAAAAACTGCTGTTGACCGGTTGGTCGTCAAAGCCGGCATGTATTCTGATTTATTTCTTAATTCTGTGTACATTTTTCTATTGGGGCTTTCTTCTTCCATTTCCTGAGTCTTATTTAAATTTAGTAACACATCTAGATCCCAGTTGTCAATGGCATCCATTCCCTGATCATTAGAACTCTCAGTGAGCATAAGGGCGAATAAATTGGGGCTTTTTTCAACTTTTTCTTTTTCCATATGCATCTTTTTCAATAATACCAGTCTCAAAAACAGGCTTATGTCTTTATAAACCTCAAATTTTTTGCCCAATGCTGTGGGACAGAAAGGTAATCCCATACTCAAAACCTGATAATGGTTCTCATTCAGTATATGATCAGTTAAATTGATAACATTGAATGATTCTAATTGACTACTCCCCGTAGGATTATACCTGATCTGGTTCTCATGCCTTCTTCCTTCTCCACTTCCAACTGCTCTACTAAAAAATCCTCTTCATCCTCCCCTGTTGAAATTCCTGCTCCTAGATCTTTTTGTGACCCCCCACTACCTGTGTTTCTACTTTTTGTGGAGGCGTCACTATCACTCATTCCTTCAGATGAGCTATATGTAGTTTCTCCCCATCTCACCTTTTTCTGTCTCCTAAATTTTCTCTTAGACTTACCTTTTCTGGGGTCACCCCCTTCTTGAGGCTTTCTTAAATTAAAAATATTACCTGACTTCCAATCCTTTTGATCGCGGGTCATTTTTTCCACTTTTGTTTTTTTCACCTGCATTTGTTCTTTATCTAGAATCTTTTTAGTTCTCAAATTAAATTCTTCAAATTTCGGATCATCCTTATATTTAATTGTTCGAAACACTCATTGTTTTCTCTAGATCTATTATCTGTATTTTTTCCTCCTTGACCATGATTTGCATAACTCTAATTCCATTTGCTAACAGTGATGGAACAGAAGAATACAAAAATCAACAGCTGTATAAATTGCATGACCACTAGAGTCATATCAGATAATATGTAAATGTGAAAAGATTTATGTGGGCAAAACGAAGAGAGACGTGGGCTCCAGAATTAAGGAACATGTAAAAGATATTAAAAAAAGAAAGAGCAATCTAGTCCCTTAGCAGTACATTTTGAAGAATTTCATCAGGGTAATCCAGATGGGATGAAGTATAGAGGAATTTATAGATTACAGATTAGTGGGAGACGGGGCGATTTCTATAAGATTTTATATCAGAAGGAATGTATGTGGATTTACAGATGTGATAGTCTAGTGCCCAAAGGTCTCAATTCTGATTTTCCTGAAGTGTTCCTGTAGCTGTAGCCCCCGTTTCTCTCAAGCTATTTATATTATTGAGGTAAATGTGAGTGATGAGTGTGCGGGGTTTGGTTTATTTCTCTTCTTCCCTCCCCCCCACCATCACTCCCCGAACATTTACTTATTGTCTAATTAAAAGAAAGAATAAGAAATGTGCACATAAATGAAAGCCATCCATTGGATAGATAAAAGGAAAGCAACTTGGCAGGGAAAGAGTTAGTGGAAAGATCCTGTGATGCACCTACTATATAAGGCCACTGGATGGCAGCACAAGTGCTTTTGATACTGAAGAAAGCTGGCACTCAGCTGAAACGCGTTTATCGATTGTGGTTGTGTTGGGCCACTGTTGCTGGAGAAGGTGTGAGAAGCCTGTGCTGTTTGCAGCATCCATGTGAGTGGAGAGGGCAGAGGCTGCTGCGTGTCCCCGACTACTTCCATACCATTTTTCCCCCGCAGGGAAACGTCCCTGACGGGGCAGCAATCTGAGAAGCCATCTAAACTCACCTGCTCCCCCGCAGCCTTAGCGGGGTAGAGCGCAGCGTGCGGTGACTCAACCACCTAAGGCCCGGAACCTGTGTCGTGTCACTACTGCATGCACCCAGGAGGGTGCTGGTAAGCTAAATCACAACTCTGTTGACTGATTATTATAACCCTGAAGCACATATTTGCACTGTGAACTGCTACCTGCCGCACATGCTTTGCATCCCTGTTTGTGCTGGATAATACTATACACAAGCTTGCTGCTGGAGTACCTTGGACTTGCATATTAGGTTGGATGTATTCATCATCCTGAAGAATATATTTGCATTGTGAACTGCTACCTGCCGCACATACTTTGCATCCCTGTTTGTGCTGGATAATACTATACACAGGCTTGCTGCTGGAGTAGCTTGGACTTGCATATTAGGTTGGATGTATTCATCATCCTGAAGAATATATTTGCATTGTGAACTGCTACCTGCCGCACATGCTTTGCATCCCTGTTTGTGCTGGATAATACTATACACAGGCTTGCTGCTGGAGTAGCTTGGACTTGCATATTAGGTTGGATGTATTCATCATCCTGAAGCATATATTTGCATTGTGAACTGCCATTTGCCGCCTATGCTTTGCAGCTTTGCTTGTGCTGGATAATACTATATACAAGATTCCTACTGGAGCAGCTTGGATATGCATATTAGACTGGACCCCCCAAAATCCCCTCCGAGCAGCGGCGAGTCTCTTCCGGATAGAGGCAGGGCTAACCACCGCAGCCCTGCCTCACGCACGCCCGTCAGCGTGTATCTCTGCCTCTCCCCCGCCCCTCTCAAGTTTTCCTTCGCTGATAGACGGCGCTGAGAGGCAGGGCTGCAGCCGTTAGCCCTGCCTCAACAGCAGCAAAATCTACGACCAAGTTGGTCGTAGATTTTGCGGGACGGGGGTTGGGGGGGGTCAGGGACCCTAGTTTAGCCGCGGGATAGCGGCGTTTTAGCAGGGGCACACATGCCCTGCTGACTATGAGACAAGAAGCGAGATTTATGCTCGCTTCAGTGTCTCTTTAAGGCAGGGAGCGTTACCTGGAGTGGTCTCTCTCCTCTGCCAGGGTTATTACATGCAGTTGGTGATTAGGACGTTTCCTGGGTCTTTTTAACACAGACAGAACACTTATATCGTGCTTTTCTCCTGGCGGACTCAAAGCGCCTTTTTAACTTATGGGGATTTGCACTTTAGGGACAAACATTGCGTGTCTTTTTTAAGATTATTAATAAATTGGTTTATACTTGTGCAAAAATGGGTTTTTCTATTCCTTTTCATATGATTGTTTATTGTTGTGACTTAGAGGAGGATCAGATGACTTTTTATGACCAATTTGTGCAGAAATACACACAATTTCAACACTGTCAGCTTGTTAATTCTACAGAGCCACAATAATCCAACATGCATATTTCGGATTGACTAATCATCAGTGCATGGCATGGATTAATGTGGCTGCACTGATGATCAATCAATCTGAAACAGTTTGTATGCATGTTGGATTATTGTGGCTCTGTACAATTAACAAGCTAACACATCATTGCATTCCAACAGATCTGGAGGTGTGTTTAGCTTCTAGGGACAACAATGGTTGATTTGCATATTTCAGCAGTGATGCACTGGGAGACAGTTCAGTGCTCACTCCGACCTGAATTAGCGCAAATACTTTCTGTTTTAAGAAAGCCAACTTTTGCTTTCCTTAGCATTTTAGTAAGGGGGCTTTTTGTTTTTGCACCATTGTAGCCCTTTACACACTCCAGAAAGTTCTGGTTCACCATGAGCTTGCTGGTTAGTCTGCACCTCGAAGTTTTACGAGATATAGAAAAAATGTCTGTCTGTGCTTCACATAGATATATGACTTATGTATCGTGTACCATACATAATCACAATCTGCTATTCTATTTGATGCATGTTCTTTTTGCTGGGGGTGGGTTGGCTCAGGGGGAAACCATTGTGGGTGCTTTGTATGTTTTATTGTAACATTGTTGAAAACCCAATAAAATTCTTTAAAAAAAATAAAAATGATATGCTGATATCAATCTGATGGCTGAAACAGAGGAAGAAATAAAGAGCCTAGTCATAAAAGTCAAACAAAAAGTGCCAAAGCGGATTACATAGTTATTTGGGTTGGAAAAAAAAGAGTTCAACCAGAGAAAGTACAACATCAGCCTGCTCCCTCACATATCCCTGTTGACCCAGAGGAAGGCAAAAAACCCTTACAAGGCATGGTCCAATAAGCCCCAAAAGGGAAAAACTTCCTTCCCGACTCCAGATGGCAATCAGAAAATCCCTGGAACAACATCACTGGGCATTACCTAGTAATTGTAGCCATGGATGTCTTTCAACACAAGGAAAGCATCTAAGCCCCCTTTAAATGCAGGTATAGAATTTGCCATAACTACTTCCTGTGGGAATGCATTCCACATCTTAATCACTCTTACTGTAAAGAACCCTTTCCTAAATAACTAGCTGAAACGTTTTTCCTCCATGCGCAGATCATGTCCTTTGAGAAGGCCTAGGGTCAAAAAGCCCATCCGCCAAGCTTTTATATTGCCCTCTGATGTATTTATACATGTTAATTAGATCCCCTCTAAGGCATCTTTTCTCTAGACTAAATAAACCCAGTTCATCTAGCCTTTCTTGGTAAGTGAGACCTTCCATTGCACGTATCAATTTTGTTGCTCGTCTCTGCACCTGCTCTAAAACTGCATTCCATATTCCAGATGTGGTCTTACTAGAAAGTTAAACAGAGGCAATATTATGCTAGCATCTCAAGTTTTTATTTCCCTTTTAATGCATCCCAAAATTTGATTAGCTTTAGCTGCAGCGGCTTGGCATTGAAAACGATTATTTAACTTGTTGTCGATGAGTACGCCTACGTCCTTCCTCAAGTTTGATGTCTCCAACTGTATCTCATTTATTTTGTATGGTACTAGACCATTGGTACGACCAAAATGCATGACTTTACATTTTTCAACATTGAATTTCATCTGCCATGTATGTGTCCATATAGCCATCCTATCCAGATCTTGTTGCAATATGTCACTATCTTCCTGAGAGGTGATGATTCTGCACAATTTTGTATCATCTGCAAAAATAGCAACATTGCTTTCTACTGCATCTACTAGGTCATGATTAAATAAATTGAAGAGCACTGGACCCAGTACAGACCCCTGCGGGACCTAACGGCTAACAGTCACCCATTTTGAGTATGATCCATTGACCACAACTCTGTCCATTAGCCAGTTCCCTATCCATGCACACAGACTCTTCCCCACTCCTTGCATCCTCAACTTTTGCACCAGACTTTTGCGGGTAACAGTGTCGAAGGCCTTTGCAAAGCCCAAGTATATCACATCTACAGCATTTCCAATATCCACATTAGCGTTAACTACCTCATAAAAGCTAAGCATGTTAGTCAAACAGGACCTGTCTTTAGTAAACCCATGTTGATGCTGAGAAATAAGATTATTTTTTACTATGAAATTATGTATAGTATATCTTAGTAACCCTCACATAGTTTGCATACAACTGATGTTAAAGCGGTCTAACACCCAGCATTACAACTTTGCTTTAAAAGATTGCTTACAGCTTAGAAACTATTATGCCAGATTTTTTTTTAAGCAGAAATTCACTGAATGGGTTAAACATGACATTTTAGTTTTGCATTTATCTAGAGATCAGCATCCCTGCTGAGGTTTAGTTACACATGCATCTTTGTTTGAAAATGCAAATAGACCTCTGAAAAGCCTGTCTGGGAAGCCCTCTGTGCTCTCTCAGAGAGGGGTTTGTTTATTTACATTGTAAATTTTTGTTTATTTACATTTGTATCTAAACCTCAGCACTGAGGAGGATTTCTAGCTAAATGCAACACTAAAATGTCATGTTTAATCCATTCAGTGAATTTCTGCAAAAAAAAAAAAAAAATCTGGCATAATAGTTTCTAAGCTGTAAGCAATCTTTTAAAGCAAAGTTGAAATGCTGGGTGTTAGACCACTTTAAGCTTACAGGTCTATAACTTCCTGGATCTGATATTTTGCCCTTCTTAAATAAAGGGAAACCGTGGGCTGTATGCCAATCCACTGGGACTCTTCCAGTTGAAAGAGAGTCACAAAAGGTAAGATAAAGGGGTTTATCTATAACTGAACTTAATTCCCTTAGGACCAGAGGATGCATGGCATCCGGGCCAGGTGCCTTGTCTATTTTTAAATGTATTTAGTCTTGCCTTCACTTCTTCCTGCGTTAAGGATTTAATATCACAATTGGAAGATTGAGACTCTTCTGCATCTGTAATTTTCAACAGTGATGTTTCCCTGGTGAAGACAGAAGCAAAGAAAGCATTTAATAACTCTACTACCTGCCTTACCTTGGTCATAGGCCATTGAATTCCCACCCTCATCCTTTTGGAGTCCAATACCGTCAACCTTTTTTTTTTTTTTTTTTAGAGATGATGTCCTTGGAAAACTTCTTTGGGTTGGATTTGATATCCCTAGCGATTTGATTTTCAGCTTACATCTTTGCCAGCCTAATTTCTTTTTTACAACTTTAATTGCACTCCTTATAATTGCTTAATGCAGCCTCGGCCCCCTCCTGTTTTCGGACCTTATAGGCATTCTTTTCCCCCTTCATTTTATCTCTAACCATTCTATTCTTCCATAGAGGTCTACTGGTCTACTACTTAACATAAAAAAAACTAAAGCCATCATCTGCTCCAAAGAACAATCTGCAAATAGATGGGGAAAAAGTGGACGTCGTAACAAATTTAATCCTTCTGGGATCTAAATTCAAGTGCTGAATAAAGCCATGAGATGAAGAGGCACTTGTTACTTGGGATGAAAGCTATGGCAGATTTGGACAATATATTAAAGGACAGAGATGTCACTTTAGAAACAAAGATAAGGAAAGTTAAAAAAGGTATGGGCTTCCCAGTAGTACCATATGGCTGTGAAATTTGGACTATAAATCAGGTCACGCATAGAAAAATTGATGCGTTTCAATTGTGGGTGTCAGTAACGCTTTTGAATTGGGGGTGCGGAAAAAGAGTTCCCTGGCCTGCTAAAAGATCTAACCAGTCAATACTTAAAGAAATAAGGCAAAGTGTTCATTATAAGGGTCGATAGTGCTATTAAAACTTAAATACTTTGGTCACATAATGAGAAGAATGGGTTCTCAGGAGAAATCATTGATGCTTGGAACAATTCAGAGCAAAAGAAGAAGAGTATGGCAAAGGCTAAGATAGTTACACAGCACATGTGAAGCTATGAACATGCCTATGCAACACCTAAAAGAAACAGTGTTTAAAAAAAAAAATCTGGTGTGTAAAAACTACATATGGTCGCGTAGAGAAACTGAATGCCAAACTGATAATGCAGAAATAATTCCCGTTTTACAAGATCTGCTATTCAGAATCAATGTGTGTGGTAAAATAAGTCTGCACTTACAAGGAATTTGAATTGGCAGTTGTTTCACATACACACACAAACAAGGACAGACAGTATATATATTATAAATCAAGGACAGTATGCAAGTTAGAGTGTAGCAGTAAACAGGGTGAGACGTGTTCATTTTCAGTTCTATGCTGTGATGCTTTCTAGTCCTAACAAATCTAGTGTGGTTCTGCCATGGTTACTGCCTTAGGGAATAAACTGTTGCTGTGCCTAGAAGTTTTAGTTGTGACTAACCGGAATCTTACTCCTGAAGGCATCAGCTGGAAGATGGAGTGAGCAGGATGAGAGGGATCCAAGGCAATCTTGGTCGGTTTATTTCTGCACCTGCTAGTATAAAGATCCTGCAGGCAAGGTAACCTACAGCCAATTATCCTTTCCGCTGTTTGGATGATGCATTGCAGTCCCTCTTTTTTCTAGTACTGAGCAGGAGCAGAACCATACAGTCATAGATGGATTTGATGTTTCATAGAAAGAGATGAGCATCCTTTTACTCCTAATAAAACCTATACAGGAGCATATGGTATTGGGAAAATGGGTCATTGACTACCGTATATACTCGGCTATAAGTCGAGAAATTTAGGTCTGATCTATTTTTATAAAGTAGGGGGGGTCGACTTATACTCGCGTCAAATCTAAATTTCTGACTTGTAGCTGAGTATCAATTGACCCCTCTGCTCTGCATCTGCTGCAGTATGCCCCCCCCCCCCCCTAGTGCTGCCAGCCAATCTAAGATTCTTAGATGCCACAATGTTGTGCCCCCCTGCAAGCAGGAGAATGGACTAACCCCCGCTCATTACTTATTCTCTCAGGCGGCAGCTGAGAATGCTGGACCCCGCTGAGCATGTGATGCTCCGGCGGCTGCGGGGGTAGGAGCCGCTCACTTTGCCCCATTGTAACTGTTAAAATTAATAATGCAGCTCTCTCCCTGGCACTCGCTGTAAGTGCTGACACTTCAGGGAGGAGAGGCAATTAGATGGGCATGGGACAATGATGCGAATGGCGGGGGGGCGGAGATTTAATCGCCGGTGTCCTGTGATGAAAAGCTGCTTGCATCAGGGATAGGCAGGTGAGGACAGTGATCGGTGGCTGGAACGGAGGGATTTAGAGCGGCTCCTACAACCGCTGCGGGGGTAGAAGCCGCTCTAAAAATCCCTCCGTTACAGCCAGCGATCACTGTCCTTGCCAGCCTATTCCTTGATGAAAGCAGCTTTTAATGACAGGACACCGGCGATTAAGCTTCATTGCCAGTGCGGTATCCTCTATACTCCCTCCTTTCCGCTCTCTGTCCAATAGTACAGCTCGACTCCCGATGTCACATGACACATGAAGTCACATGACATCAGGAACCGGAGCTGTACTATTGGAAGGAGAGCGGCATGAATGGAGAGTGTATAGAGGATTCAGCGCTGGCAATGGAACTGTAAGTGTTAGCTTCTGCTGCAGTGCTCACTGTGCATTAGATTGCACAGAGGAGGGAGAGAGAGGATGGAAGCACAAAATAGTTTAGCATTGTGGGGAAGGGGACAGAAAGAAGCACCCTTCCCAGTGCATAACATTACAGAGTTGTGCTGGGAGGGAGGGGGGATTTTTAGTGTATTGTCTGTGATTTAGCACTGTGGGAAGGGATAGAGAGACGCTGGCTGCTGGGGCTCTGGGAAGGGTTTATTGTTTAAACTGGATCTGATCTCAGATGTTTCTCTCTGCTCTAAAAGAAATGCAATCGCATAATAACCTTTAAAAGAAAAATGCCTTTTGTTTGCAGATGTACTGCAGAATTTGTATCAGCTGTAGTGTGTCTACTTCCTGCTTTCATGGAAGCAGGTATATTGTTGACATCCTGTGCTCTCATATGAGCTTATCTGCTTTGTCAGGTGACACAGAGGAGATATCAAATTACAACTTTTTATTAGACACAGATGAGTGGGGATTAGACAGGCTAAACTCTCTTAATATATACAAGGTGCATTTCTTTGTTTCTATTATGTCTTGTGCAAGGCTTCAAGTCTACTGTGCAGCCACCAACTTTGCTAGATAGACTTATACTTGAGTAATTAAAAAAATCCAGCTTAAGAGGGTCAAATATTGGGGTCGAGTATATACGGTAGTTTAAGCCTTAAATTAGCAAAATAAAGAAACAGGATTCCCTATTCACTACTCTAACTGGTATATGAAAATCAAACCAACAAACTATGAAAATTGATTAACAATCTTTAATGGAAATTTACAAAATATGTATTAAAAAGCATCTAAAAACAAGGTATGGCCCTGGTGACCTTCTCAATCACAGCCCAACTGGGATGAGCTATAGTATTCAACACATTGATCAAATAAATAGTTAAAGAAAACCAGAGAGAAAAGATATTAAAATATTTATACATACATATTTATACATACATGTGGCTTCCTCCAGCCCCATCCACACAGAGCGATCCCACGCCACCGTCCTCAGCCTTCTCTGTCTTCTGTAACTGGTCCCGTAACTTCAGCCAGTCGCAGCCAGTCTGCGTAAGCGCAGTGCTCTCTCTCCGGCGGAGTATAGCATGCCGCAGGTGCAGCACAGAAGACAAAGAAGACTGAGGATGGCGGTGTGGGAGTGATCCATGTGGATGGGGCTGGAGGAAGCCCCAAGTATGTATAAATCTTTAGATATCATTTCTCTCTGGTTTTCTTTAACTATGTCTTTGATCAATGTGTTGCAATCTATAGCTCATCCCAGTTGGACTGTGATTGAGGAGGTCCCTGGGGCCATGCCTTTTTAGATGCTTTTAATACAATTTGTGTCAGCACTTTCCTTTCCGTTGTAGCCTAGTTGGGACACAGCGCTGGCCTAACCAGTCATGGTGGTGTTATCTTTCTACATATACACACACATACATATATATATATATATATATATATATATATATATATATATATATATATATATATATATATATATATATATATATATATATATATATATATATATATACACACACACACACACACACACACACACACACACACACACACACACACACACACACACACACACACACATACATACATACATACATATATATATATATATACATACATACATCCATACAGTCTCTGGGAAAATCCAAAGCTCTAAAGCATCCTAATTACCCTGATTACTTGAGACTTAATCAATGCAACAGGTGAAAAACCGCAACTCTCTGCAGTTGGTTTGTGGACAGTCATGAATAAAACAAAGGAGCTCAGTGAGG